>NW_026900083.1:0-134337 GCF_033153095.1 Gastrolobium bilobum
AAGTAAACACATTGCATACCTCAATATCAGATATTGCCGTTCGTAACACACAATCCCAATTTACTAAACGAAGGTCCCTGCAACAATGACCCCAAAAAAAAAGTAATATCTCCACAAAAGAGCAAGTTGAATCATGTAAATGAGCATATACAATAACAAGTTTAGGTATAAATCATGTCATAAGAAATTGAGAACTTGAGGAGCACTCAAAGCTTAGGAAACAGAATCACATCAGCAAGACATTAGAATATAACTTAATTCACATAAATATATATCATATAATTTACCATGTAGCACATTTGCACATAAATGTATCTTAGTATTTAGATTCCAACAATTCATCAAGGATATAACACATCTTTTGCCCAAAAATGCGCAACATCATAATTAAAATTATGATTCAACAGAAAAAAGTTTGCAAGTCCACTATATATTTTGGTCTATGCTGAACGTTCAATCATATCATGTTCCCAAAATATGGCTGTAGTCCACATGATTCTGGTTTTGACTTCAGATCCGCATGTGGCAGGAAGTTTATCTAAAAGATTTTGCCTTATAGCCTTTGACATATATGTGTGTGTGTAATTGAGGAACATCGTACAGTAACTAGGTCTAAGACAAAGTCTTACAACAAAATTTGATTTGTGTATATATTATTACACATGGTTGATAACAAATAAGCATCCTATAGTGTTTCCAATAACACATTAGCTAAAGCTTTGACCAGATATAATCAAGGATCTTATTAATTAGTGTCAATATTAAAAGATTGGAATCAGCATCAACGAAGATCCTATAATTCAGAAGTTATGAATAAAAGCATTACATAAAGACAATGAATATTGCCAATGCCCACCCCACCTATAGATAAGGCCTTGCTTGTAAAGCCTCACAAAAGCCTCTGTCACAGCCCTAGATCTTCTATCATCCATAGTGAAGCACTGGAAATAGAAAGTGAGACAGAGATAAATAAGAAGGTCAATTAACACACTATGACAGTGAAATGGCATGAGAAATAATATCTGACTCCTACTGGGTAGGCTTTGTTTCAGTTTTCTTAGCTTCATAACCGGCTTCTGCTAACGGGTTTTATAAGGGTGTTTTAGGTTGGACATGCAAAGGAACAGGGATTGTTCTTTCGAGCTCATGTTTTTTCTTCCTTAACGGAGTCTTCTTTTATCCTACAACCCCAAAATAAAAAATAATAATAAAACTACTTAAAATACATAATTACCTCACGAGACCAATCCAGAGAGGCTCCTAATCGGCGTAATTGTTGTAATATTGTGCCACCATACTTGTTTTTCCACTCCCATACCTACTTTTGCCAATATTCATCAAAGTTGGTCATACGTTCAGGAGAAAAAATAGAAGATATCAGGCTATCAAGAACCTTGACTTCAAAAATTGTTTTACAAAACATACCTCGGAGATAAATTTCTCACGGCCCAGATCATGCCTGGTTAGTTGTCTTTCACGCATTATCTTTTTCTCCACAACTACCTGCGGCATAAAAATCATAATTTACATAATTTAACACCACCTCACACATAAAAGATATGCTGAAACAAGAAACTTAAGATATATATCATTAAAGAGTAAAGTAACCCATAGTACATGAGCACCATAAGTAAAATTTGAGATAGGGCTTACACTACAATTTAAAGTCAATGACAGTATGACACAAATTGTAGGAAAAATAAAACTTCTATCTATATGCTGCCTTTTCTGCCCTTAACTTTGCAGCGAAAGAACTATCCAATTCATTTCTAGTCACGAATTTGTGACAGAAAGATGTATGAAAAATTGGAAGGAAAAAAAAAGTCATTCTGCCTCAGAAGCTAACATTTTAAAAGAAATCCAACCACAGAGCAAAAACTACTTTGTGTTCACACATTGACAGCACTAAATTAAATGTGCATAGGCAACTGAACAAGTGGTTTTTAGTACAAGTACTTATTAAACATTGTATCTAAATGGAAAATAACATTTTCTTTAAAAACAAAAAGTGCCCAACAATCATAAGTTTATCCAAACAAGGGAAACTTGAAAGCCATAGCCAAATAAGTAGCCTTTCCTCCACCACCCAACAACATCCACAATAAATGATAAATTAGAAGAGTTAAGAACTACATGAAAAATTCAATTTAGAAATAGAACCTGTGTGGCAATCCCAGCATGATCCATCCCAGGCACCCACAAAGTATTGTATCCAGACATTCTTCTCCAACGAATCATTGTGTCCTGCAAGCAATAAATCTCATTGAGATTAACCATTTTGAACAGCTAAACTGAATAGGGAAAATGGGATATATAAGATACCTCTATTGCAGCTGTTAGAGCATGACCTATATGGAGAGCACCAGTCACATTAGGTGGAGGCAGAACCTAAATACAGCACAATCAAATTCTCAATAGACACAAAAAGGGAGCAAAAACACATAAATTTTTATATCATTTGAATTTGTACAGCCACTTTGCACATTCCTCTGAAGCAGTACAAAAAAGCATATAGCCTAAAACTTTTCAAGATTTTAAGCAAGAACAAGACACTATATTTCATTCAAATCCAAAAAAGACAACCATTGATCAATAGTACACAATTTGGGAATCTATTAGTGCAATTAAATGAGATAACATTCAACACCTAATGTAATACTATTGAATTTTGAGAAACTTCTTAATCTATAAGATAAAGCACTTTAAGAAATAGAACAATAGATTTTAATTTTTCATTAGAAGGATCTCCGAAATTGGGAAGGATGACTCCCACTATTCAGCAAATCGTTACTTCACACTCCATAACGCACATGTAAATCTCTATTACACCAAATCGTCTAATTGTATAAACATAATTGACTTTTACTCTCAGGTAGAAAAATTGGAGCAAAAACAGTTTCACATGGCATCAGGAACAAACATATATATGTTCGACAAGAAACTCACAATAACAAAAGATGGTTTCGAGCTGCTAGCATCTGCCACAAAAAACCTTGATTTCTCCCACCACTCATACCACCTAAATTTTAGCAAACATAAAAGATGAGCACTTCATACAATTAAAGTCAATTGAGCATAACGATGGATTTTTAACACCCACGATTTTTCCACGGCAGTTGGACTGTACTGTTTCGCCATTTGACTAGACATACATTTCTTATCACCCAACGGAGTCTCGGGATCAATATAGTCTTCAGGATTCTCATCCTCTGCACCACGCTTCACATTTTTCTTTTCACTCTTTTTAGAAGCATTGGATGATTGTTGTGTTTGTTGCTGCCAACACCAAATGAAAGAAAGAGGGGGGGCAAAGTGGAGATTATGAACATTGTTTACAAGATCAAATTGATAAAAATCACACAGGAAAAATAAAAATATAGCAAAATCAAATGTTGCAATTTTACCTGAGCTTGCTTCTGAAGAAACTTCTCTTTCTTCAATTGTTTCTCTCTTGCCTAGGACAAAGCCATAACATTGTCACATGAGAAAATATAAATTAGAAACCATTGCATATTATAATTCCATTCAAAATGCCTTAAAATAATTTTTTATAAATTCCTTCCATTCCCATGAGTACTGGAATTCAAGAAAAGGATATTCAAAAAGCATAATTTTTTTTTAAAAATCCCATTAATGCAAATCCTGATTTACAAAACAATCAGGATCAAGAAGAAGAAGATGATGATAGAAAAACCTTTTCTTCCTTCTTCTTTTTCTTCTCAGGGTCTTCGGTTGTGGGTGGCACTTGCTCTTTCTTGTTGTTGTCAGACAACTCCATTGGTGAACAGTGAAGATTCTGCTGCGTATGGAGTCTGCGCAGCGAAAGCCAATAACGGCTCTTGAAAAATGGAGACAAAGCAATGTTAGAAGCCACAGCACAAACCTAGGTGTGGTAAAGTATCAAAACACACTAATCTCCTTCGTTTCACTTGAATATAAAATAATATGTTGTGTATTAATCTAATACAAAGAGTTACAATATATAGAGACCCTAATGGGATTAAGTGAGAAGCCCATATCTAATACAAAAAGAATATCTACAGATAGGAAAGTAATTTAATCTATACAAATCTGAACCAAATCTATATATCTAATATTTCCTATTCTAACACTCCCCGTCAAGCTGGTGCGTATATATTGTGAGCACCAAGCTTGCTACAAATGTATTCAACCCGAGAACCTCTAAGAGCTTTAGTGAAGACATCCGCTAGTTGATCATTAGAGTTGACAAAAGTTGTTTAGATTTCTCCTGATTGAATCCTTTCTCGAATGAAGTGACAATCAACCTCTATATGTTTGGTTCTCTCATGAAATACAAGATTAGAGTAGAGGATATATGTAGCGCAGCTTGATTGTCACAAATGAGTGTCATAGGTTGTTTCTGTTCACAAAGATGAAGTTCCTGAATCAACTGCTTTAACCAGATTAACTCACAGGTAGCAATTGTCATTGCACGATACTCGGCTTCTGCACTAGATCGAGCAACAACAGGTTGTTTCTTGCTCTTCCAAGAAATTAAGCTTCCTCCAAAGAAGACACAATAGCCGGAAGTAGAGTGCCTGTTTGAGTATGATCCTGCTCAATCAGCATCTGAATAACCACAAATTTCTGTATTTCCCCGATCCGAATACAACAAACCTTTTCCTGGTGCTCCTTTGATGTATCGGAGGATTCTCACAGCAGCATCCCAATGAGAATCACAAGGGGAATCAAGGAACTGACTAGCCGTACTAACAGCAAAAGAAATGTCTGGCCTAGTCACAGTAAGATAATTGAGCTTCCCAATTAGCCTCCAATAACGACCAGTATCATATAACGGCTACCCCTGTCCGGGCAATAACTTGACATTGGGATCCATGGGTGTATCAACCGGTTTACACCTCAACATACCAGTCTCTTCTAGGATATCCAAGGCATACTTCCTTTGACAGATAGAAATGTCCTGTCTACATTGTGCCACCTCAATTCCCAAGAAGTAACGCAGCTTCCCAAGGTCTTTTGTTTGAAATTGACTGAATAAATGCTGTTTTAACTGACGAATTCCAGCTTGATCACTTCCGGTGAGAATGATGTCATTAACATAGACTAACAAATAGATGCACTTATCAGGAGATGTGATCCTATAAAATACATAATGGTCAACTTTACTGTGGACTAAGCCAAAAGCCTGAACAGCAGAACTGAAGCGACTGAACCATGCCCGAGGAGACTGCTTGAGACCATATAAGGATTTGCGAAGACGACACACCTTCCCAGACTCCCCCTGAGAAACAAAGCCAGGTGGTTGCTCCATGTAAACTTCTTGTAAATCACCATGAAGAAAGGCGTTTTTTATGTCAAGTTGAAGGAATGACCAGTGACGAACAGCAGCAAGAGCAAGAAATAAGCGAACTGACGCCATCTTAGCGACCGGAGAGAATGTGTCGCTATAATCAAGGCCGAAGATTTGAGTAAACCTTTTGCAACTAAGCGTGCCTTGAGACGATCAACATGGCCATCAGGTCCAACTTTCACAGTAAAAACCCAGCGACAACCAACTATAGACTTCTCTGGAGGAGCATAAACAAGGTCCCAAGTGCCATTGGAATGAAGTGCAGTCATCTCATCAAGCATCGCTTGACGCCACCCTGGATGGGAAAGTGCTTCACCTGTGGTCTTAGGAATAGAAATAGAAGAAAGACTAGAAACAAAGGTGAAATGAGGAGAAGAAAGACGGTCATAGCTCAAAAAGGTATAAAGAGGATAAGGGTTACGAGTAGTACGAGTACCTTTTCTTTGAGCAATGGGAAGAGCCTCTGGTGAAGGAGCCGGAGGGGAAGAATCAACAGCAGTGGGCGATGAGTCAGCCAAAGTCCAATCAACAGCAGATGATTTGCGCAGATCCATAAACTGAGACATGATGGAATAGAGCTGCTGAACATCATTAGTGTAGAGGTGTTTTGCTTCCTCCCACACTTCATTGCAAGTTTGAAAAGAATAGAAGATGTCCAAGACGACTGGAACAATAGACTGCCAAAGGATACTCAAAAGCTGGTTGTCAATTCTTTCCCAATCAGATTTTTCTTCCTTAGGAACTTCAGTAGATTTAGTCGAGAGATGGTTCCCATGTCCCTGTCCAAAGAACCAAACTCGAACAGAGGTGGCCCAGTTCTTGTAATTAACAGAACCCTTCAACTTTGAAGAGGTAATGGGCCCAACATTGGTGGAGATGATGTTAGGAGAACTTTTGGCAGGACGAGAGGGAGAACTAACCTCCGAGTGAACAGGAGAAGATCTGCCAGTATATTAAATCACAAGGGTATAAACCAAGTAAATAAGAACGAACCTGATCAAAAATCAAGAAGAGGCGCGCACAAAAAGTGAGACCCACAAAGAACCAACCCCAAATCTGGAAAGAGGAGGAGAGGACGAGCCTTTCTATCCAAGAACGGCCGGAAAATTCCACCGAAATAGTGCACACGCGCTGCAGAAGGTGGCGCGTGAGCACCACGCGCAGAGGAGACAGGCGGCGCATGACGGCACGTGAAGGATGTGATGGTGGTCGGACCTCCACATAACTGATCGCCGGGAGGAGAGGGTCTTGATCGCGGGTGGTTTGGTTCGAAAATTCGCCGGAAAACTTCTCCGGCGGCCTGAACAGTGCTGGACGGTGGTTCCAGTGGCTGTCGGAGGTGCTGACGCGTTCGGAAATTACTTCAAAGGAGCTTACAGCCCTGTATGGCTTGCCGGAAGGATGCACGGCAAAGAAAAGAGGATTCCTAAGCAGTGGTCTTAGGTTTTAAAGCGAGAACGGAGTTTTAAGCGAAAGCGAGGGTCCCCAAAACAAAAGAGCTCCGGTACCAACTTGAATATAAAATAATATGTTGTGTATTAATCTAATACAAAGAGTTACAATATATAGAGACCCTAATGGGCTTAAGTGAGAAGCCCAGATCTAATACAAAAAGAATATCTACAGATAGGAAAGTAATCTAATCTATACAAATCTGAACCAAATCTATATATCTAATATTTCCTATTTTAACAGTTTCTTTTCTTTCTAGGATTGGATGCTACGACCTATGTTGCATCGACACCGACACGCGACACGACACGATGACACAGGGCACATTTTGATATTAAATAATATTTTTAATATGTATAATATAGTTTACATTTAATACATTTAGTCTATGTTTGCATTGTATACCACCATGGCAAATAAGCACATATCATTTACTTATTCTTGAATTTTTTGTTGTCCTAAGAATATTAACTTTCAGCACCAGAAGTCAATTTTACCAAGTATTCTAAAATGCCTTAATTTTCCTCAAGTTTCATTGTTGTGACTTCCTAATTTATTTAAGGTGCTTGCTTAAATTAATAATAATAAACCATGATTCTTCAAGGCTTATCATGCAAAAGCCAACAGCAAGTCTTATAAGATGAATAATTTAATTTCAAGGAAACGGCATTATTATATTATTTATTTGGGAAAAGTTAAAAAATAAAATAAAAAAATGATGCCATATTATTATGAAGACCAAGTGAAAATTTGTTCCTCAGAAGAATCAGTATTATGAAAAATGGAATGATGGAGAAGTGGTGTCAAAGTGATATAACGGCATTACTGATTTAACATTATATTGAATCTAAATAACAGTAACAGCATCAAATTGTTATTTCAAGGATTCAGTCACAAAAATTACCAATAAACTAATGCAACTAAATTTAGCAGCCATATAACTCAGCATTTCAATACATTGCAACCAAGAGGAAGCATTACCAGCCAATGAAGCGACGAGGAAGAAATGGCAGACGGACAGTTGAGCAGACGGCGAAGGAAGAGACCTTCCGACGCAGAGAAGACGACGAAGAAGAGAGTTAGAGCCTTAGAGAGCAGCAGAGAAGACGACGAAGAAGAGAGTTAGAGCCTTAGAGAGCAGCGAAGGAAGAGATAGCAGCGGCCCTCGTGAACGAAGAAGAAAGGGGTTAGACGGATAGTTTAGGGTTCTAAGTTTTATTTTAGTTTGGGGACGGATACTTTTACAAAAAAAAATTCAAAATTTTTACAAATTACGCATGTCCGAAAAAAATACAGTGTAATTATTGTTTTTCCGAGAGAATATAGTGTAGTTTGTAAACAAAAAAGTTTGCAAATATAACATGCCCCTTAAGATTTTATTAAATATTTTTAATTTTTTTAAAATTTTAATTTTATTAATATATTTTAATTTTTTAAAAAATTATAATTTTTCTTCAAAAATACCTTTTGACTGTATCTGGTAAAATTCGCGTGACGAAAAAGTCTATATATCCTAAAAAGTTGACTATGTGTCAGTGTTCAACATGTGTCTAACACGCATTTTATTCTTTTTGGAAATTGCAGTGTCCATGTTTTATTACAACCTATGAAACATCGACACTTCAAAAAATCTGACATGTCGTCTCCGGCACTTTGCGATACTCTGACACTCCAACACGAGTTGCAGAGACTCAAAAAAGGATCAATAGTTGTGTTGCATTACGTTTTTAGTTCCAATTATTAGGTTTGTTAGATGGGGAGGTTATACTTACTATCTTTTTTTCTTACTATCTCTTATTATCAAATCTTAAACGTTGATTTTCGTCAATCTAACGGTTATAATTTATTGGGTCACACTTATTAATTAATTATTATATTCTAATAAATTATAACCGTTAGATTGACGGAAATCAACGGTTAAGATTTGGTAGTAAGAGGTAGTAAGAAAAAAAGGTAGTAAGTATAACTTTTCCCTGGATGGATTATGATTATTATTTTATTGAGTTTAATATAAATATTTGTGATATCTTATATTTCTTTGCAAAATTGATGAATATTATAAGTTTAACTTCATTTTTTTGGTTAAATTATTGAATATTATTGATAGAAAAATTATTGAATATCTTAATATATAAAATCTTCACCATTCTTTGGAAACTTTGCTAACATATCAATCTCTTCTTCATTCTCCACTTTCTTTTGACACTTAAAACTAGTTTGAAATGTTTTTTCTTTTGGCAACTTTCAAAATTCTGGGTGGGAAAATAGTTCAATTTTATGTGGTGGAAGACAGTTGTATTAATGACCCACTATTTTTTGCTTGGATAAATTGTTGGGCCTATTAATTGTTACAAGCTTTGGAAATTCGTTTTTGTAAGTAGGAAAAGAGTTCAACATTCATTAGTAACAAACATATGTAGAATTAGCTTCTGCGCACGTGTTTCTTCTCTTCTTTATCTTCTTCATCTTCTCAAGTTGTTCTTCTATTAGATGAACATGTAATATTTTTTCATTTTTTTTGTAGCTCTATTATAGAGTAAAGCTGACAAGTTGTTCTTCTATTAGATGAACATGTAATATTTTTTCATTTTTTTTTGTAGCTCTATTGTAGAGTAAAGCTGACGAGATGATTTGGAATCACTAGTATATATATGTTTGTACTTCCTCATAGGAAGGTATGACATTCTTTTCTATCTTTTTTTTTCTACAAGTATTTTCTCCATAATCCAATATCATGAATGAGATGATATAATAAAATGTCTTTACTTTTAAATGACTAAATATTTATGTTTAGCCTTCCTTGTCTGTGGGCACTATCTCAAAATTCAGCACGATAAAAATTTCTCTTTTTTCTTAAAGTCCTTATGTTTTCTATCTTTAACGCATGCAAGAGCAAGATGAGTTTTCCCTTCTATTCTTTATGTTCATACATAATTTGTTTCTAATTGTTGTTGTTGTTCTTTAATTTATATATTTTCTTGACATATACGCTTACCGTGATGGTGGAAGTAATGAGTTTGATAGGGATGATACTACTTTGACCTCATAAAACCATCATCTATTTTTTCAAATGATGTTCAAAGTGTGCCAGATGCTAGACCAATGCAATCGAGCAACATAGTTTCAAATGGTGATTTAGAAGAAGACAAGATAGAATAAGCTATAAAGTTGTTCTAATTATATACTTTTGTTGCTAGAATGTTGTTCTCACATGTTTGTCATGAAATTGTAAAATTGTCATTATGCATTATTTTTAGGGAACGAGGAGTCAACATCTCCTTAAATTTTTTACTTGATGTTTTACTTTTTTTACAATGAGCTGCATGTCTTTTAATATTCCTAGAACCAATAATTATTATAGTTGTTGCATGTATTAGTCTATTCATCATTGAAATCCTCCAAATTTAACTCAACAGAAATGATGAGCCATTTAAATATTAATTTCTTTGTTTTAATTTTGAAAAATAAGTAAAATTTAATAAAATAAATTTATATTAAAACACATACAAGCAAAAAAAATTCGAAAAAAAAAATTTATGCATTATGTTTTAGGAAACAAGGAGCCACCATGTCATTAAATTTTTTTAGTGTCTTTAATTTTTTTTCATAAGATTATGCAATAAAAAATTTATATAGAAATGAATAGACGTTGTTAAACGGATATTCGTGTTAATTAAATTACTGCAATGAAAAAATAAGTCACCAATAGATTGTCATCTTAATAAGGTTCCATATACAAAAAGTAATCATGCATAACCATAGTCATCAAAAAACGGTTCGAGGAGGCATAATCATAAATATTTATATCTTAATAATGTTGCATAATCATGCATAACCAAGAGTTGTTTTGTTGTTATTTCCAAAAAAAAAAAGAGTTGTTTTGTTTCGTTTTACAACTAACGGTATTTGAAAAGGCAAACTCAAGCAATCTATCCATTCATTTTTATCAAAATATCCCCTCAAACTTTCTAGATAACTGCATCAGAAAAGTAATTAGATGGCTTAATTAAAAATATTAACTAATTAAAATGGAACATTATTTAGTAGAACTATTTTTTGTTTAAATAAAGAAATACAGGAATGCAATTAGGTGGGACATAGCAGTCTAAAATATATTTTAATATTTAAATAATTTTTCTTTAAGAATTATATGGCTTAATTGAGTAATGTAATTAGGGATTGGAAAGTTTTGTTTTGCATGCTCATATTGGGAATAAGAACCAGAACAGAAACTTGTGGCTCTTCAATTCCAAAATATAATACATGCATATATAGCTTTTTATCTTCCAATAAATTCATCATAATTAGTGTCGAAACCAACGTCCTATGAAAAATAAAAGTGAATATTCTAGAAGCCAACAATTTTTTTTTTTTTAAACAATTCCTAAATATGATACAAAAAAGAAAAAAAAGTCGTACAAGTGTTTTTTTTTTTAAAAACAAGTTTAACATATATGTTTTAAATATTTAAAAAATAAAAATTATAAATTAAAAGCATTTTTCTTCTCAACCATAAAATGCTCTTTCGATTTAAGAAAAATATAGGTATAAATTCAATAATAGTTCAAAGTACTGAGAATAGTAAAAGTTAAAATTTAAAGATAGTGAAACATTATTGAGTGAAAAAAACCAGTATTTTATGTACAAGTATTTTTTTAAAAAAAATTAACATAAATGTTTTAAATATATATGTATAACCAATATAAAAATCTATTATATGCTGATATAAAATGTTGACAGTTAGAGATGGAAAATTGGTCTCGACCCATCCGCCCGCCAACATATTTTTCTTCTTCTTATATTTACTGTCTAACAAATCCTTCTTTGTGTGGCTAAGTGTTTATTAGAATATTAAACGTAATAACTCAAATATTTGTCAACTCTTCATCTAATATATATGTCACAAATACACACACTTTAGAAAGACGATTTAGAGACAACTATAGAAAACATAGATAGCTAATAATATAGATGCAACTATAAGAGCCTTTTTTGTTAACAATCAGATATTGCAAAATTACATCTTCAATTGATACCAAATTTTGACACCACATAGCTAACATTTCAATCTTCAATTTGATATAAGGCACAGCCCTATATGACCTCTGTGGAGGGAGATATGCTCTCCTCAATTTTGCCTAAAAACTGGTTACTTAGTCTTAAATGTGTTTACTTAACAAACCTTAATTACTTTTGATTATAAATCCTAATTCACATTAATTCTTGGATTTTTATATTATTAAGTCACATTATGAAATATCATTAGTCTCATTATGTCATGATATTTAAATTTTACTAATTGCTTAATTAGTGTACCTAAACCCTACTTAGTTCAATTTTTAGTGTTTAAGATTTAATTAATCAATTATGCTTAATCCACCTCACTTGGTCCCTCCATTAGTGTCCTAATTAAGTCTTAGAACCATTTTAAGACATCAAACCCTAATATATATCTATATGGCTGAATTGCATAGTCATAAACTTGTCTTTTTAACACACTTTCATGGTTTGATTAAGTCCTTTGTGTCTTTAGTCCCCAAATGTGTCATCTTTATTAATTTTAACCATTAAACCTTAATTAATATGGATGGGGTAGAATTATAACATATAATTTTAGGATTCTTAGTTCATCCACATCAAGAACAACTCACACACCTACCAAAGGTGACACTTTCCCTAACAAGTCTTCATCTTTCTTGAGTTTTAAACTTCCACTAACACATTTAAACACCAAGACTCTATTTTTAAGAAAATACAACATCATTAACACCATAAACTCATGATGGCCAAAATCAAAAGTCAAGGAAAGGAGGATTTTTGGTCATCTTTTCCATGGATTTAAGCCTTACTTCTCCAAAATGGCTCTTTTAGTTCAAGCTCCAACTTTTACTTACCAAGAATGATTCTTTTTCACCAAGAACACACTTTCATGAAATATTCAAGGATTTAGAACCAAGAACATGAATTTAAAAGAGTAAAGGTAAGGTTTTTCATGAAAAAATGCAAGAAACTTACACTAGGAACTCAAAGAATGACCAAAGGAAGAGTGTTCTTCAACAAGGAGCTTCAACCACCATTTCTTTGCCATAAAAAGGAAGGTATTGCAGCTGCTGTTTGGTGAGAGAATCACCACGAAAATTTGGCTTCCAAGAACAAAAATGGAATGTTCTTGAAGAGAAGGATGAGAGGAACTGTTAGTATATGGATGTCCTAGAGACAATCTTTTGATTAGATTAGGACATATGTGGACCTTTTATATTGTCGCAAATAAATAATAAGCACCCTTTATCCTGTTTCATATTTTGTCTCAATATTATTGTTAATATATTATATGAGTAACTGGATAAACCCCTTGGCATAAAATAGGTATCTATTGAGTATCTGTGATGAGATCACGATCATGAGGATTTAAGGATACCAGATGTTTATTCCTAATTTTATGTTCCTAGTCTAGAGACACTGAGAATGGAGATCAGTAATCTCGGATAAGACTAGCACGACTTATCTACTTGTATTCGGATACAAGGTAAAGACCTCATGAGCTACAGATATGGAGATGTCTTAGCTAAAGTCGTGGGAGGACCTATAAGGGTATAGCTCGCACTGAACAGACCCACAAAGAGACTCTATGAGGAAATCTTACAAAAGTATCATTAGAGCATTCTCTTAATATTTGGGTATGTCTTTTCTTAGACCATAAGTTGTCACCTAAACTGTGTTCTAAAAGGCATGTTTTGATTGTATACCTCGTCTGCCTGAAACATGGAGACTCATAGGTATACTTTTGGGCATGTCCTGAAAGAGCATAGGCCTAGGGTGATAAGCTGAAGGAATTCGTCAAATCTCTGTAAGGGATTACGTTATCTGTAAACCGGAGAAATCGGGATGACATTTACAGGACTCGGGAATCTATGCATAGTAAAAAAGATCATGAGATGATCTGCCTTTAGAGTCAGTAAATTGAAGATTCCCTATTTCGAATAAAGCTTACCCTAAACCGCAAGGGTTGATACGTTTCCTTACCCTAGGTTTAATGGGAAGGTAACCGAGACGAAAGGAAATACATACAGCAACCAAATATGTGTAATAGGATGATTAAGTCATTAATCTAACTAGTTCTGGGGCAACAAAGCATTGCTAGTGCTCTGTGTTGTCATTAAATGGGTTGTGGGCTTGTTGGGCCCGAGCCCATTTATGTCAGTGGCTATGTTGGACCTAATGGGTCACACACTAACACCTTATTGTCATGATGATCTAACATTAAAGGTATTGGGCCTAATAATGGTTGTTAGCCCAAGAAGAAGTTTGGAAGCCCACCTGAAAGGGAAAAGGGCGCATGGATCATGTAATGGGCTTGGATGGTCCAAGACATTACTAATTAATTTAATTAGTTAAATTAATTATCAAATATTTAAATTTTGAATTTGAAAATTGAATTTTGAATTTGAATTTGAATTTTAAAATTCGATTTTGGAATTTGAATTTTGAATTTTGAATTTTGAAATTTGAATTTTGAAATTTGAATTTAGAATTTAGAATTTAGAATTTAGAATTTAAATTTTGAATTTAAATTTTGAATTTGAATTTTGAATTTAAATGTTTGAACGTTTGAATTTAAATGTTTGAATTTGAATTTGAATTGGCTATGAAGAGTTGTTTCATAACAAAAGGATAAGATAAGATCTTGTTGGAACAAATCCCTTGTATCAAGAGAAGATCTTTGGAGATCACCAAGGGCTATTTGGGGCGCTGATTTGGTGTGATTATAAGTGTCATCTAGTCAACCAAATAAGCTCCAATCAGATTTGGTTGGTTGAGAGAATAAGCGAGTGAGTTGGTTCAAATTTGAATGCAACTGCTCAACGTATCTGGACCCTTTTTAGGGCTGAATGGGGAGCATAGATGGCTGGCCATATGATGGCCATTAGGTCAGAATTTTGACTAGATAAAGATCTAGTCTCATGAGGATTGTATAGCAGGTTGTTGGGAATTTTGAATTGCAATAACTCCACCCTTTCTATCCCTTTATGTGCGCCATTTGTGATCAAAATTTTGTGTAGAAAATCTGATTGCATCCTTGCTTCCTCTCATCCTTTTTGGTGCGTCACTTTTGTTAGGTTTTCCTGAATGTTTTGGAATTAACCCAGCCTTTTCTAAGAGTATCTATGCCCACTTTTGTGAAGTTTTATGCTGAAGACTTCACTCTTCTAAACACCTTTACCTAGCCTCCTCCTTCACACATTGGACGCCTAGCAAGCTTTTGTGGTGATCAATTGGTGGCTTTTCAAGAAGAGTTCTTGCATCTTGACGTGGGGTGGTGTGGATCAACGTTAGAGGTTTTTTTTTTTTCTCAACGTTAGAGGTTTGAACCCTTCAAACCTGACACTGATCTCCTTGGTGTTTGAATCACAAACAAAGGTAACATCATGTTGTCTTAAAGCATGAGTCTTGATTGCATGTGTGATTCCGCTTGAGAAAAATTTTGTTTTTCCCTCTCACATGCTTCGGCCTTCAAGGCCATTTAACTTTCAGGAACAACTTTGATGAAGGAGATTTTGTGTTTTAGAGAGATTTAGTTGATGGAATCTTAGAGAGAAGTGAGAGAGTTTTCAAAAATGAAATTTTAGAGAGAGAGAGAGGGGAAGGAGGCTGACCAGAAATGGAGGGGGTGGTGCCCTAATGAGGGGTGCCATGTCACTAAGTGACCATTCGTCCTTTAGTGAGACCTGGTGTAATTTTTAACTGATCCTTCGTCAAATTTTTTAACCGGAAACTCCCAAGACTCTAACTTTAAGTACTTAACATTAATTTTGTCTAATTATCATGTTCATAACTTAAAAATTTGATTAGTAGATCACAGATCCACTAACAATTGTTCAATTGCACTGTAGTCTTTACCGGTGTTTTTAACTGTACCCGGATTTCATAATCTTCTTAACTTTAACATTTTTGGTCTAATTATGACTTGTTAGGCATATATTAGTCTTCATTTCTATTTTCTCATATTTTTCCCATTTCGGGATTCTACCGGCTGCTGCTACAGCAGTACAAAATACCCGGCAGAAGTGACTTTTCAAAAATACCCTAATATGGGTATCAATCTTCATCAAATCATATCCTAACCTCATTCATGATGTTTATATCATTATATTAGCTCCCTAACTATAATTTGCTAACTTGGAGCTATTCTACTAACTGTTACTGCGTCAGCAGTCAAAATTAACAGATGAAAATTCATATATGCAAAATACCCTCAATATGGGTATCAAAATTCTTAGAATTTCACCATCATTCTATTTATGACCATAAGTTCCTCATTATAACCCTCTAATTTAAAAGTCATTTAATTAGGGTTATTATATTCACCACACCTTTTAAAAAGATTTTGTCCTCAAAATCGGATCATACCTGATATCAAAATCGGGATAACGCCGGAGAATATCATCCTCCCGCTCCCATGTGGCATCGTCAGGTGTCAATCCTTCCCATTGAATCTTGATCATGGGAATGACTCTATTTCGAAGCCTTTTCTCATCTCGAGGAAGAACCTTAAAAGGTCCAACAACGAACTTCAAATCCTTCTTAACCTCTATGTCATCGGGCTGTACAATATGTGAATCATCAGATATGCAGAGCTGACTCACATGGAAGACGTCATGTAAATTTGCCAAGTTGGGAGGTAGAGCAAGTTGATACGCCACACCGATTCGACCCTCTTTATTATCTGGTAGGGCACAATGAACCGCGGACTCAACTTTCTCACTCCCAAGGCACGCCCAACACCTGTAATGGGTGATAATCGAATGAATACATGATCCCCTTCAGAAAACTCGAGGGGTCTATGCTTGGCATCATAGTAACTCTTCTGACGGCTTTGGGCTTTCTTCAGCCTATCTCTAATCATCTCAATCTGCTCTGTGGTCTCTTGGACCAAGTCTGGCCCCATTAACTGTCTCTCTCCAATCTCCGTCCAACAAGTAGGTGCTCTACATCTACGGTCGTACAAGGCCTCATAAGGGGCCATGCCCAAACTGGCATGATAACTGTTGTTGTAGGAGAACTCAACCAATGGCAGGTACTTGTCCCAAGCATTACCCTGCTCTAACACACATGCTCTCAACATGTCCTCTAATGTCTGAATGGTCCTCTCTGTCTGACCATCTGTCTGCGAGTGATATGCAGTACTCAATCTCAATTGAGTACCAAAGGCCTCATGCAACGCTTCCCAGAAGCGTGAAGTAAACTTCGGATCCCGATCACTGACTATGTTTTCGAGAATGCCATAAAGCTTCACAATCTCTCTGACATATAGTCTGGCTAACTGCTCTGTGGAGAAAGTCGTCTTGACTGGAATGAAATGGGCGGATTTAGTCAACCTATCAACCACAACCCATATGGAATCAAATCCAGCCTGGCTTCTCGGTAATCCAACAACAAAGTCCATGGATATACTCGTCCACTTCCACTCCGGAATATCTAATGGCTGTAACAAACCAGAAGGCTTCTGATGCTCAATTTTTACCTTCTGACAAATAAGGCACTTATTCACAAATTGAGCTATGTCTTTCTTCATCCCAGACCACCAAAAATTTTGTTTCAAATCTTGGTACATCTTAGTTGCACCCGGGTGAATGGTGTACTTACCCATATGGCCCTCTGTTAACACTTCTTCTACCATTGGCCCCTTTGGGACAATTAACCGATCTTTATAGTATTTCACATGAGAAGCATCGGTGAACACAAAATCTTGCTCTTTCATCATTTGGATCCCTTCATCAAGCACTTGAGCCGCTTTAACTTTTTTCATTAACGAATTTTGGACTTCGACCGTAGTAATGAAATATGAAGTCTCCAATGGTGTCACATAAATTCGCAAATCCCTGAACTCCTCAATCAAATCATACTCTGCAATCATCATGCTAGCCACATCTGTGATCTTTCTGCTCAAGGCATCAACCACTACATTCGCCTTTCCAGGGTGATACTGAAGGTCAAACTCATAATCCTTCAGCAATTCCATCCATCTCCTTTGTCTCATATTAAGCTCCTTTTGATCGAATAGATACTTCAAGCTTTTGTGATCACTAAAAACTGTGAAGGTAGCACCATACAAAAAGTGTCTCCATATTTTCAATGCAAAAACCACGGCCGCTAACTCAAGATCATGAGTAGGGTAATTCTCTTCATGTGGTCTCAACTGTCTAGAAGCATAGGCCACTACCTTTCGCTCTTGCATCAACACGCACCATAATCCATACTTGGATGCATCACAATAGATCTCAAATCTCTTCTCTAGATCAGGAAGAATCAGAACCGGTGCGGTAGTCAACTTATCTTTTAATTCTTGAAAACTCACATCACACCCAAGGGTCCATGCAAATGGCACCCCTTTTCGGGTCAACCTAGTCAATGGGAAGGCGATTCTGGAGAATCCATTAATAAATCGCCTGTAGTATCCGGCTAAACCCAGAAAACTCTGGATCTCAGTAACACTCTTGGGTCTCTCCCAATCCAGCACAGCTTCAATTTTACTCGGATCAACAGCCACTCCTGTAGATGAGATGACGTGTCCAAGAAATTGGATCTCATGTAACCAAAACTCACACTTGGATGGTTTGGCAGATAACTGATGCTCCCTTAAAATCTGTAGAACTATCTTCAAATGCTTTGCATGTTCTTCCTTACTTTTGGAGTAGATCAGAATATCATCAATGAATACCACAACAAACTAATCTAAATGTGGTTTGAAAATCCGATTCATATAACTCATGAACACGGTCGGGGCATTAGTAAGCCCAAATGGGATCACTAGATACTCATAGTGCCCATATCTGGATCGAAAAGCCGTCTTCAGAATATCCTCTGCTTTTACCCGGATCTGGTGATATCCGGAACAAAGATCAATATTCGAGAACACTGAAGCACCCCTAAGCTGATCCAACAGATCATCAATGCATGGTAGAGGATACTTGTTCTTTACTGTACCTTGTTTAACTGTCGATAATCAGTGCACAACCTTATAGTCTCATCCTTCTTCTTCACGAAGATGACTGGTGCACCCCAAGGAGATACACTCGGTCTGATAAAGTTCTTGCGGGACAATTCTTCTAACTGCTCCTTCAGCTCATCTAACTCCACTGGTGACATCCAGTATGGAGCCAATGAGATAGGTCCCACACCAGGTACTAAGTCAATTGAGAATTCAATCTCCCTCTGAGGTGGAAAATGAGGAATTTCTTCCAGAAATACATCTTCAAACTCGCATACAACTGGAATATTAGCAGTAGGTTCTTTGGAGTCTCCTACGAGTCCTCCCAGGATAATGTATCCTGCATCTCCCTCATTTAGAGTCTTATTTAATTTCTGTGCCGTTAAGTACAAACTATCCGATTTTTCTCCTTTTGCAGCAAAGAAAACCCTTCTGCTACAACAATCTAGCATCACACCATTTCGGACCAGCCAATCCATACCCAAGATAATGTGTAGATTCATGCCCTCAAGCACTATCAAATCCACCATATACTCTTCTTGCTCATATATGAATCTGACTTCTTTGCACTTCAAAGAAGTAGAAACAATGTCTCCGGTGGTAGTCTTCACTACCATGGCAGGCGTGAACTCACAAATGGGTAGATGTACCCCATTAGCAACAAATTCCGATATGAAGGAGTGGGTAGCTCCAGAATCAAACATGGCATCAAAAGCATATCCTCTGATAAGAATAGTACCTCTGAGAAGGTTTGGAGACCTCTCTGCCTCGTGCTGTGTCACTGCATATACCCTGGCACTAGTGGGCGCCATAGGCTCCTCTAAGGCTCTCTAAGTAGGCACGGAATGAATAGGGATCGCCTGAATAGCTGCAACTTGCCCGAATTATTTCTCCCTCTGTACTTACTCAAATTAGGCTCATAATATGTCGAATTAAAGATAAAGGTGTCTAGTTGTCTACATAAAAATTTGAGAGAAATTGATTTAGTATATTTTCCAGAATCGCAGAAATGGTAAAGGATGTTTAGGGCTCTGTTCGGAGTTGGCAAACAGCTTTGTTTGTCCAACTTCAAATGATGATAACTGGAGCTAGGGAACTACAAATGAGGCATGTGATACCTTGTTGGAAAGGTAATTGAGTCTAGATTAACATACTAAAATATAATAATTTTATAACAAGTGAGTTGCGCTCAGTGACTAGAAAACATAAGCATGTACAGTTATGGGAGAACCGTAAAAGTGATATTTAAGCTAAATGGGCTTATGGGAACCCTTAGTAACTTATAATAATTAATTGTATGACTTGGATGAGTTAAAAATAATCTAAGTTACCTAAGTGAGCCTAGAAGAGGATTCTAAGTTATGTAAGTAATTAAAGAATGTGGTGGCTTATAATAATGCACTAAAATAAATAATAAGTAATAATTGGTCTAGACTTGTAATGGACATATTATTGGCATGTAAGAATGAAATGTGGAATCATTAAGTGAATAAGTATTGATAATATGAATGGTTCCTACTCTAGGTGTGCCTAGAGAACCGTGCACTTGAGGATTGTATTGGAGCATACGTATTATATTGGAGTGTGGGCTTGTGTTAAGCTCCCTAAGGTAAGCTCCTAGTTCTAGTTGACTCCTTTCTCTTGTGGCCTCACCATGATGGTGGGCATTATGGTTGTATTGTATGAGAGTATATGGTATGATATATATGTGCATTCATTCACATTCATATAGATGTTATATGATCTTGATGTTATGATGATGCACTGATGATATATGTTATGAGGATCCTGGCCAGTGATCATGGTATGTAGGCTGCCTATGACTTGACTCTGGGAGATATTTCATACTGAGGTTGTGTTGACTGTCTATGGCTTGACCCTGGAAGTCACACATGTGTAACCGTCTATGGCTTTGACCCTGGGGTTACACAAGGATGATATGATGATGCTATATTTTTGCTGTATGTTTGTATTATATGCTTTATATCTGACTTGTCATGCAGGAAGTGGGCTCAGGGGATTAGAGGATCCTCTATGAACCTTGAGCTTACTGAGATGTTGTTATCTCACCCCGTTTGGGGACATCATTTCAGGTACCCAGAGTAGTGGTGATGCTTCTAGGGGCAAGGCCCCCGCATTGGAGTAGATGATGATGCAGCTGATGATTTTATATTATGTTTAGATTTGATGTTAGCATGTAGACTTGTTAGCATGCTGAATTATTTTATGGAGATTATTGTATGTGTTTATTTAGGCTCATGATTGTATCCTTAGAGCTATGGATTAATTACTGATGTTTTTATATTTTTGAATTAATATAGAATTGATGTATGCATTCAGTTAATTTGGGCATGGAGCCTTCTTGTTTGTATTGACCCATTGAGGGGATTGCAGTACGTGTTGACTAGCAAGCTGTCTGTTTAAATTATTATATTTATCAGGTTAACAGTATGTGTGGGACCAGGTTCCCAGTTATCCAAAATACAGCCGTTATTCTGTCCGTGAGACTCCGTTAGGAATGACACTTGATGTCATATCTTGATGGTCAATGGCCACTAATACTGGCTCATGAGATTAATTACTAGATATATGTTTAGATTTACGCTTTCGCAGTATCTCACGTGAACGTTTTTAGAAATGTTTTTATAAAATGTTTTGGAAAAATTTTACTCGTATTTTTATAAGATGCTTTATTCCTTTTCAAATAAAGTCTTCCGCTGTGACTGTTAAATATCATGTATGTTAACAACCGGAGTACTACGGGGTGTTACAATTTTATGTACAAGTATTTTTTTTAAAAAAATTAACATAAATGTTTTAAATATATATGTATAACCAATATAAAAATCTATTATATGCTGATATAAAATGTTGACAGTTAGATATGGCAAATTGGTCTCGACCCATCCGCTCGCCAACATATTTTTCTTCTTCTTATATTTACTGTCTAACAAATCCTTCTTTGTGTGGCTAAGTGTTTATTAGAATATTAAACGTAATAACTCAAATATTTGTCAACTCTTCATCTAATATATATGTCACAAATACACACACTTTAGAAAGACGATTTAGAGACAACTATAGAAAACATAGATAGCTAATAATATAGATGCAACTATAAGAGCCTTTTTGTTGACAATTAGATATGGCAAAATGGGCTCGGCCCAAAGGGCCGACCCACGCCGCCCGCCAACACGTTTTATTTTTCTTATATTTATTGTCTAATAACCCGTCTTTGTGTGACTAAGATCATTGAGTTTACTGCTGTAAATGTTTCATAACAAACAACTAAATAAAATTAACAATTATATTATGATAAATGAAAGTCCATCTCTAATAAATACTAAAAGAAGCCTAGTCAAACTACGTAATTTTTGAATGACTATAGGACAAGCTAATACAATGGCATTTACATTTTATATCAAATGATCAAACAAGATGCCTTTGCAAAGTTTGGTGGATCATAAGTAATCACAAAGCTCACAGGTATAGAACATTATACATGGAGTAGAGTTTCGTTTGAACTAACAAAAAAAGTTAATTCTTATTGATTACTCAATTAATACTTATGCAATTAAGCTAATGAATAGTCTTTTGAATTATCACATTCAACTTCAACTATGAAGTGTTTGTCAGAATATTAAACATAATAACTCAAATATTTTCCAAATCTATATGTACAAAAAGTTGGAGTTAGGTATCTAATAGTGTTGATTTAAATAAAATGCAGATATATACTTTTACGATTTACTTTAACTTTTACGAGACAGACAAACTGATTTCTTTTTTCCCTGTGCATCGTACGACTAATAGACTAGTTATATATAATGTATACTACATAAATTAAAAAATTATTTAATATCAAAACATGTCCCAACGTGTCAAAATCTAATATTTTTTAGAATTAACGTGTCAGAATATCGTGTCGTATCCTGTATCCCGTGTCGGCGTTAGTACAATATAGCCTACGTGTCTATGACTACCTGAGTTACCTGAACCTTACCTTGGTGAAACTCCAAAAATTGGGCCGAGATATCTTCATTTTCTCTCTGTACAATTGCTGTTCTTTGGATTTATTAATTTTTTTTTGGTAAACCTTTGGATTTATTAATAACTAAAATGTTTTAATACAAAATATTATTTTTTTAATACAAAACCAAGCAAATTGAAATTTACAACGAATTCATAATATAATATAATATATATGAAAGTTTTATTGTGAAATAAGAGTAAGAAACACGTTACTCCAATTAATTACAATTTCTTAAATAATCTAAATTAAAATTTGGTACGTATTTTTACTTAAATTTAATTAATATAAATGATAGTAGTAAGGAGAGTTTGTTACCTTTGATTAGTTTTATTTTGGGAAAAGTTCAAATAGCCCCATGTGATTTAGGGTTTAGCTTTGAATTACTTACCCCCTATGTTTTTTTATTATTATTTACCTCATGTATTTTTTTCATCCAAGTCTCTTTTTAATAATGTTAGTGTTTTGTTGCTTATTCGCAAAAATTTTTTATCTCTTTTCTAAAGGGTTCGGTTAATAATAAATAAAAATGGACCAGTTCAATAATTATCGGTAAATAAAAAATAGGCCCTTCTAGCAGCAGATTCGTTCACAGACGATTCAATAGCAACCATCCTTCTTATGAAAACTAGTTTCAATTACCTTATGTCATCTTCTTTCTCAAACTCTATCTATCAGAAATTGCTAATTTTCTGATTCTTTACATGCTCCTTCTATTATAATAATTGAGTATCTAGTAATGCAATTACATTTAAATAAACATTGACAAACACCAACTAGATCCTAGATATAGAACTGCATAGTGATTATTATTCCTAATCTACATATGAACTTAGATCCTATTGAATAACTCTACATTAATTTCTTTTCCAATGTAGCAATGAATTCATTTTGCTGCATCCTAATAGGAAAGTATTACTAGGTGTCCGTTTGGATGAACTTTAAAAAAAAAAGACTTTTTATGAGTTATTTTTCTTAAAAGAATTTTTTTTAAAAGTCAAAATTATTTTACGTTTGGATGCAATATTAGAAAAGTATTTTTAAGTAAAAATGTGATTTGGATGTTAAAATAAAAAAGTACTTTTTAAGTGTAAATTACTACTGTGCCCTTTCCTCTTTGTGCATTTCGCTTTTTTTGTGAGTTTGGGAGAAAATATGAAGTGAATCAACACTATCGTTAGCATTGTCAAGTGGAGATCAACATTATTTATTCACCAAACTGAAGGAAAAGATATCCACAAAAAATGGATATTGGAAGGAAATATGAGTCACAAAAACTATAGTGTCAGGCGGTGACAAGAAAATGGGAATCAAGAAGTTAGCACCATTGTGTAGTTGCCAGTCAAGGATCCAAAAAATAGTGGCGGGCAGATCTAGTGGCTCAAGGTTGGTTGGAGCTACAATGGAGGCGATGCAGTGGTCCGGCAGAAATGGCGCGGTGGTTCACGGCGGTTGGGTGAGGGAGACATTAAAGATGGTGATATGAATGATTGAGGAGGAAGAAGAGAGTAATTTGTTATTATTATTTTCAAAAACATGTCTTTCCTATTTTCTGCACTCGAATTTTGCAGATCACCCTTAGAATAGGGAAAGTTCAAAATGGTGGGATTCAACCCAACAAGCATAAGGGACAAGCTTGTTGCTGATGGTTTCTTCTCGCCTAGTTGTGAAAGATGGAAACGAAGGGAAAATGTCGAAGAAATGAGGGTAGACTTTAGCTTTTGGCTTCTCCTTTTCCTAAAAGCTAAAATTTTAGCTTTTGAAAAAAGTCAGATTTTAACTTTTTTATTAACTTTTTTTTTTTTTTCAAAATTTATCATCCAAACATAAAAAGAATTTTAAAAGCACTTTTAAAAAAATGGCTTTTAGGAATGAAGAAGCCTATCCAAACAGTTAGATACTCAATTATCATAATAGAATGAGCACATAAAGAGTTAGAAAATAAGTAACTTCTGATGATTGGGAAAGAAGATGATACCTCTTCTATGGTTGGTGGTCCATCTTATGATAATTTGTTATATGCTTATAAATGCATGCAAGTACAAAATGAGAAATTGAACTCAAAATAGAAAAGGTGAAAAATGAGAAAAATTGCATGCAAGAGAAAGTTAATAGCTTGACAACCATTGTAAACGACCTAATGAAAGACAATGAGGATCTTAAAAATGAAAAACTTTTTATAAATTGTCTTGTTGGTTCATGTGATGATGTGAATCCCCCTTCCACTATTTCATGTACTAAATGTGTTGAATTATCTAATGAAATGGATAGGTTGAAGATAATGGTTGAAGATAATGGTTGATAGAATGACTAGTGGAAGGGACAACTTGAATGTCCTCCTTGGTAGACAAAGGGTTGAGACTACTAAACATGTACTTTGTTTTCAAAAACCTCCCTTTGCTCAACCAAGAAAGACAAATCGTTATCCCCCTAGGTTCATAACTAAGCTACCATTTAAGAAATACACATATTGCTGCATGAGTGGCCATCTTGTATATCAATGCAATATTAAGAAATATGGCCTTAATGGAACTAATCTTAAGTGGGTTCCTAAGAAGACTATGGATGTGGGCCACATTGTCTCAACATCTTATGGACCTCAACCTAACACATCTAGCATGTTCTTAGCCCCAAGGTTAAGAACATGATATATGTTCCTAATAAAACTTAGTGAGCATGTACGCATCATGTGTCATGGACTGTTTTATTTGATAAATCATTTTGCACATGATGTCTAGTTGTTGTTTGGTGGTTAATATGACATGCATATATTGTTTTTAACACATCTTATGTTATACATGTTCAATAAAAATGTTTTATATGTGGATAGAAAGCTTACTTCATGCACTACATGCCTATAAATTTGAATAGTCCACTGTTTTACTCTTCTATTCAATTCTCTCCAAATAGGACAACAAGTTCTTTTGCAACATCTTCCTTTATGAAATGTCAATTATCAATATTTGATGAAATATTAAATTATTGTAGAAATGAAGTTACATGTTTTATATGATAAATTCTTGATCTTGCTAATATGCCGAGAAAGGCAAGTGTGGAAGATGATGTTGTAGGTGTTTGAGAGAAATTAGAAATGAATGAAAAGATGAAGATCACATTAAAGATGTGGCAAATTGAAGAACGTCTTAGACTAAGCCAAAGAGTTGCAAAGAATTAACTTGGTACAAAAAAATGGGTAATCTTTGTATATATGATATGCTTCTTATATGCTTTATCCAACATTGTTCCTTACTATATGCTATAATTGATTTTGATGATGTCAAAGGGGGAGAAAATATGAATATCATCAAATTGAGCTTATGAGCTTATGCATATTGTATGGGGGAGTTTTGAGAAATTTTGAAAACATTGGTATGCCTTACTTTTAATTAGCATAATAATTTTGAGTATGCATATGTTTAGGGGGAGTATCTGATTACATAACATTAATATCTTATGCTACTAACCCTTTCTTGTCTCAATTTGAGTTTAAGTTGCCATCATAAAAAAGGAGGAGATTGAAGACCTCCTAAGCATTATGAAATATATATTTTGATGATGACAAATGGTTTACAAGAAGTCTCAAATTGAAGATGGAACTTGAAGATACAAGTGGTTAGGTTTTTAGAATTTTGTTACACACAATATTATATCATATAGTATCTTCCTAAGCTCCAATGCATATCATAGCATTTCATGCATTTAATTTCATATTAAATAATAATGATTAGTTTTGTTTGTTATGGTTAAGATTTAAGATTTAAAATAATTAAATAAATATAATGGGAAAATAAAAAAAAACTTTTGTATTGTCAGCCCACATAGTTAAGTATTTTGGAAAATTAAATATAAGAATTAATAAAATAAAAGAATGGCATTTTATGGTCACATGGCTTTCAAATCAAAAAGCAGTATATAAAAAACAATAAACAAATAAGATAGATTGCTTTTACAAAAAAGAGAGGAAAAAGATGAATGAAAAAGAAAAAAAAAATCTCATTCTCTCTGATCATCCACATATGAAAAATAACGCTCATTTTCTTTAGAAAACAACTTGAACAGAACCTCTTCTTCGACCTGCACATAGAAGCGAAGCTCATTTCTCTCAGATAATCAATTTGACGGCAAAACAAAAGAAAAAGAATAGCAAACTCTTTTTCTCGGTCCCTCTGTCTCGCGATTACTCTTCATTTTTCTTTGTGGTGGCTGCATATTTTCTTGGAGAAAAATTTGAGGTTTATAAAGAATTTAGGGCTTCATTATGGTATTTTTTAACCAACTCAAATCTTTTATGAATCTTTGATTTGAAGCATTTAATCTGAAATTTCCAGATCTATTAGTTCACATGCTTTAGGAATTTTGAGTGATATAATCTGAATATTAAATCTCTTGAGTTGTTCATTGATTTAGAGATTTACTGTTAAAATTTCAAATCTGATTTTTTCCATTTACATTGTGATATTTTTGTTTGAATCAAATTTGTTGATTGCCATTGATTAGAGAATTAATTTTGTAATATTCAAGCTGCTTGGTGCAATAATTTTAGAGATTTTGATACCTATGTCACTGGTTTAATTTTTTGCATATGGTATAAAATTGTGGAGCTTAGTTTGATATTACCGTGATATATTTGGTGTGATAAGACACTGTATTTTTGGTTAATTTCACTTGTTACAGTTCTGAAAAATTCTGTATCGGTTGTTAAAGTGGAGTAGTTGCATGCTGTAAATCTGTCCTAGGTGCGTGGGTGAAACTGTATGGGTTGGCGACCTTGTGCTTGGCTTGAGAGTGTGTCTCAAGGCCTGGAGCCTCAAGAATCTTCTAGGGAGAATGGAGGTCTTCTTTGAGAGGAGTTGGTGAACTCCGTAGGTTCGACTTGAGAGTATTCTTAGAGCTTGGAGCAGTGCACTTGGAAGATTTTTTGTATTATGTTTAATTGCTTGTGTGACGTGTGTTTGTAAGATAGGTACACTTGTGCTAAATAAAATATCTGCAGCTACTTTAGTCTGGACGTAGCACCCTATTTAGGCTTAGTGGGTGTGAACCAGGATATATCATGTGTCTCTTGTCTCTCTGATTTAATTTCTGAATAATAATGTTTAGAGACTGACAGTTACACTGATTTTGGTTTGAAAGTGTTGTAGCACCTTACTGGTTCTGATATAATTGTTGTAGCACTTAAAATATTTTCTGGTATTTGGAAATTAATCATTTTCTGTTTTGAGTAAGAAAACTTGTTGCTGCGTTTGCTTTGTAAAAAAAAAGGTCAGGTACATTTTCTATTAATATACATCATATAGAAATCATTTTGGGCATATAGGGACCTAAGGTAAAATTAGTAAAGTTGTTATAGTTGTGTGACTGTTATCTGAACTGAACTTGCAAAATAATTTGATAACTATCAATCTTGTTGAGTTGGTGTGGTGATTGAGCTTAATTGTTTAACTTTGTCTAGACTTTACAGATTTAAGAATCTACTAAGAAAAGTTTTTGAAAAATTTGGAAACACCTATTCACCCCCCTCTAGGTGTTCTTCCGCATCTTAGGTAAAGAAGCCACTTGCCCAACAAATATAATTAAAACCACCACCTTTTCGAATTATTCACTATGGCTAGAATTATACAATAGGGTGATTCATAATCAATTCTATTCTTTTTGTCACTGATCAATCAATTAGAAGCCTGTAAATCAAGTATCTCAAGTATGAGGTCCTAGTAAAGTTGATGAACAAGAACAACATGGAATGATGAGGGAAAAAATCTAATACTATTTTCAGTTTCTTCATACCAAACGTTGGAAATAAATTTGTCTCACCCCACTTTCCCAAGATTTCTAGAAAATCTCTATTCCAAACGATCCCTTAATCTCCTAGCAATTTTTTCTTCTTTTTTTATACACCTCCAAGCATTTCATTTACACAAAAACAACTGGTGTAATATTGAATGCAACTTCATATACAAAACAAGCACGATTTCTATAGATGTTAAAATGGGTCAATGCGTCTCACTAAACCCTAGTTCATATGAGTTAAGAAAAAAGTCCACACTAATAAAAGATTGTATGGATCAAAAGCTCCACAAATTTTTAAGGGTTAGCCTCAACCTGAATGCTAGTCATAAATATAATATATTTTTTATTATTTTAAATAATAATAATTATCTAAATAAATAAGGCTTCAGTCATTTAAAGTATCAATTACTTTGAAAATAAAAAGATAATAGAAAATGAGGTTGAATGAATTAAAAATTAATTTTCATTAAAATAGTAATTTAATTCTTTATGTATAAAATTGTAATACCCTGTTCTAGAATCGGTTTGTTATCATTGATTTATGATATTAAGCGCAGTTACAATCACATTGGTTCAATTAAAACAAATATAAACTTTTTCTTTGAAAACTTTATTCATTTTCCCGTTTTAAACCACACCGTATTTAAAATCAACAATATCGTAATTGTAACTGTGTAAAGTTGCGGAATAACGAATATTATGCTTAACATCATTTACTATCCTTATTAGACCTAAACAAATGGTCCTTAATCATTAATTTTAAGTATAATTCATTTTTAGAAATCAGGAGTAGAGCGCTTAAGCCCCCTCGGGCAGGAGATTTTTGAGCTTATGTTCAACGAGCGGGCTTAAGCTCCTTTTTGGGCGCTTAAGCCCCCTGCGACAGAAAATTTCTCCACACACAGATCCTCCAGAGCGCTTAAGCCCATCCACCTCTGGACAACACTAATTTCTCTGTTTTCAAGTATTTATCTTGGGGACTTCCTCTCCAATGCCATTACACTCAACAAACTTTACATAATCTAATGCAGATGCAGTAACCAATTGGCTAAACAGAAAGAAAGAACGAAACAAGAATTGCGAGAAAACACTTTTCTTTTTTCTTAATTTTATTTAACCAAAAACAACCTAATAATAATAGGGTTCTCCAAGCCTTAAATATGCAAAATAAAATAACAAAAAAGTAAAGGACTATAATCATGCGCAATCAAAGGAGATAACACACAATCAACGCATACTCAAACATAATCTAAACATAACAAAAAAGGAAATAATTAACAATTTTTGAAAAGCCCTAAACTATAGAATAAATTATAGAAAAGCCTAATCCAAGTCAACCCAGGTGCATCATCCTCCCCTGCTAAAAGAAGATTCATCCTCGAATCTAACGGGTCTTCATAGTTACTCTTGCACGTTATGCCCTCTTCATCATCATGATAAGGAGACAAGTTAGCAATATTGAAAGTACTATAAATATTGTATTCCCCAAGAAGTTCAATCTTGTAAGCATTGTTGTTAATCTTCCCGAGCACCCTGAAGAGACCATTAGCTCTAGGTAGCTAGTCGATCCTGTTAGCCAGAAAATGTTCCTTCTTGAAGTGTAAGTATTTTTGAAGCCATCGTGCTTTGCTTCCTATCAAATTGCCACGGCCTCCCCAACAAGATATGACACACATCCATCAAAATCACATCGCACCACACCTCATCAGTGTACTTTTGCCGATAGAAAATTGCACAATGCACTTCTTTTTCACCTTCACCTCACTTCCTTTCTTCAGCAAAGAAAGCTTGTAGGGTTGTCGGTGTTCCTCATTTTTCAGCCCTAACTTCTTGACCATGGTATTAGAGACAACATTCTCGCAGCTTCCCCCATCAATGATCATACTACACACCTTGCCACTGCTGGTGCACTTGGTGTGGAATATATTGTGTCAGAGCCAAACCTCATCATCAGCTACGTCAACACTCAAAACCCTCCGAACAACCAAGGATTCTCCAACATCATCATTCATAATATCACCTTCTTCAAACCCTTCATCCACCTGATCTTCCTCATACTCATCATACGTGAGGCCTATATTATCGGCTTCAGTATCGACAAGAGTAACATACTGCCGGTTTGGATAATCAGCAGCGAAGTGTCCTAAACCCTGACATTTGAAACACCTCTTCGCTGTAGTCCCTGTCTTGATTGCTTCACCATTGGTCTTTCCCCCTTTGCTCACTAATTTCGGGTTAAAAGGTTCTTTCCCTGCACTAGTGTTGGTATCGAGCTTGATAACTGTCCTCTGTCAGAAAATCTGGGTTGGAATTTTGAAGTACCTCCTCTTCTCGTACACTGCTCCTCTACCTTCAAAGCTAGTCGACATACGTCCTCATATGACCAATATTGTTGCAGGTATACAACATCTGAGATCTTAATTTGCAGTCCTCCTAGGTAACGAGCAACCAATTGCTCATCCTCCTATGCGATATCACAGCGCATCCACAGACAATCAAACTCAGTTGTATACTATTCAATTGATAGGTCTTGCTGCTTGAGATTATGGTATTCAATAAATTCCTCCTGTCAGTAGTGAATAGGTAAGAATTTTTGTTGCAATAGTTTCTTCATCTTATCCTTCTGGTCTTCTGTCAAGTCTCTGATATCAAAGACTCTTTCGATGGTGTGTAACTAGTCGATGAACTCATCTGGATGAGTGGTGCCCTTGAATTCCGGGATCTCAATCTTCACCCTAATATTAGAAAAAAAGGATTAATTTTTAGGTTGACTTTGTCCTCGTCGCTCCTGGTTCCAATTCCAGAATATGTTTTCGCTCATTTCCTCCTCATGAGATGATCTCTCAGATTCCCTTCCTTCATCTGACTCGTCCAACTGTGTTTGGGCAAACAGTTGTTCGAGCTCCTGAATTCGTCTACCTTGTTCTGCCATTATAGCAGTCATTGCTACAATTGTGGTGTCTCGCGCGTCGATGTATGGTTGTTCGACGTCGTCGTTAAGGGTGTTACCACGCCCTCTACCACCGCCGTCGCCTCGACCCCATCGTCCACGACCTCTATCTCGACCGCCATTGTTCTATTCAGCCATTTATGTGACAACCAGAATTCTGATTATCAAATAATACCGAAGCAATAACCAATTGGCTAAACAGAAAGAAAGAACGAAACAAGAATTGTGAGAAAACATTTTTCTCTTAATTTTGTTTAACCAAAAACAACCTAATAATAATAGTGTTCTCCAAGTCTTAAATAGGCAAAATAAAATAACAAAAAAGTAAATGACTATAATCATACGCAATCAAAGTAGATAACACACAATCAACGCACACTCAAACATAATTTAAAAATAATAAAAAGGAAAATAATTAACAATTATTGAAAAGCCCTAAATTATAGAATAAATTATAGAAAACCAATCCAAGTCAGTCACTCAGGTGCATCATAATCATTATACAATCCCAAAATGGTAAAAGAATAATTTATCATTACATCCATGTTTCAATGAATCATATACAACAATGTTCTTCAAAATAAATATATGCCAAGGAACTTAGTATACCATATGATCAAAGTCCCTATCTAGATACATAAGAGCTATACAAATACCAATGATCATCTCCTATGCCCAACATATAGACATATATCAATGATGCTTCCAAAATGTCCTATACATGGAAACTACCAAATGACATGCATAACCAAAAGAGTGCAGCAACATCATGTACCAATCTAACTCAAGTATGGCCACTTGCCACTAGAGGCTCCTGCAACATCTATACCTGAAAAAGGTCCCAACAACACGTGGTGAGATAGATGGATATATCTCTTAAACTAGGGGTCCTTGGAGCATCTCTCCACCCCATAGTTCACTCACAGTATAATAGCAGTAATAGTAAATAATGCAGTAAATACATATCTATGCAGTGTGTCAAACATCTCCAGGAGACATCCTTCGAGCTCTCATGTTGTCTTAAGGATACTCAGATGTAAATAGTCCTACTGATCAGAGAATCTACCAATTATGAATTACGCATCGTCATGCAACATACCAAACATAGGGAAACATCATATTACGCCACACCCAGTGCATACACATACGTATAACAAAACATTAAACTACTTTATTGCATTTACATACAGTATCAACAACCATTACTCATTCTGGGCTTGGTGGAACAATAAAGGGATCAATTCTCAAAGTTCGAAGGCTTACCTCAATTGCTCCCAATCTCAACCTTTGTTCCTCCGAATGTGTAACTAATCAAACTTCACAATCAATACCTACATCAAGGTACTAGAAAATCTATCAAGGCAATCCAATGAATACCAATATATTCATCAACCAAACAAACATATTCACACCACAATAGGCTTGAACTTACCAATCTCAATGAGCTAATCAAACTCCATTGCTTCCTCCAATGGTTGGTCACTCACAATTGGTCCACTTGGCTCAATTCTAGCACCAAAATGAACACAATTCAAATATACCACAACCAATGGCTCAACATGCAAGAAATCACAATTTCAAGCATAGATTTTCCTCAAATATTAAAAATGACTTAAATGACAATCTAAGTCCATTTCTACCATTTATTTATCATTCCTAACAAAATTTGTAAAGGGATTTAGGTTTAATCTAACTCAAACTCATAAAACTCTCAAAATCACTATTTATTATCTTCAACCTACATTCAATCTCCATGGAAATAAGGTTTGAGAAGGGAATATTTAACACATATGGTCACACAACCAAGGAGTGAGTGTTCCTTAAGTCCCCCAGGAGTGAAATGCTCCCAAACCCTTCCAATCTTCAAATGGGCAAAATTTTGGGAAGAAGAAATCTCACTCCACAATGCTTTCCACTCAAAACCAAGCTTGGATTCACAAATAGGGGAACATTCTAAGTGATTTAGGCTTTGGGATGCGTTGATTTGGATGAGAAATAGGAAAGTTAGGGTTTATGGCTCCAAATGGTTCTTTCCTCCCTTTCCCTTGGTCTCACGTAGAAGAAGAAGAAGAAATGTGAAAGAGGGTCTTATTTTACACTTACATAGGTTAAGTGAAATTCAACTGGTAACGACTTATCTATCTATTCACCTCCATTCACTTTCACACTTTACCTAACGGTCTGAAATACTTTTCTAGTAATATTTTTAACTTTACCTATACCTTTTGGATAATTTTGCCTACACACATTCTTACCGCTTAATTCTCACTGACTACACTTTTTACCTCAAAAGTGACCCTAATTCATTTAATTAGATATTTTACCTAATTCAACCCACTAATATGATATTAATTGCCTAATTTCATGCAATTAATTAAATACTATGGTGAGGAATATTATAATCACCCCACCTTTTAGCGACTTTGTCCGCAAAATCAAGAACATACATGTTCTTAAACTCATGATATTGCTGGAGAAGTTCATCCTCCCGCTCCCAAGTGGACTCTTCAGGTGTCCTTCCTTTCGATTGGACTTTCACCATAGGAATAGACTTATTTCTCATCCTCTTCTTATCTCTTTCGAGTATCTTCAGTGGCCCAACAGGAGTTTTCAAATTATCCCAAATCTCAACGTCATCAGGTTGAACCACATGAGAAGGATCAGCTACATACTTCCTCAGCTGAGAAACATGGAATACAACGTGTAAATTTGACAACTAAGGAGGCAAGGCAAGCTGGTAGGCAACCAGTCCTACCCTACATAGAATCTGGTAGGGTCTAATAAAATCTTGGACTCAGCTTCCTCACTCCAAGGGCTCGTCCAACACCCGTAACAGGCGACAACTTTACGAACATATGATCTCCCTCTTCAAACTCCAGAGGCCGATGCTTGAGATCATAATAACTCTTTTGACGATCTTGAGCCTTTTTCATACGATCCCTAATCATTTTCACCTGCTCAGTAGTCTCATGAACAAAATCCAATCCAAATCATTCTGTGTCTCCAACCTCTGACCAGCAAGTAGGTGTCCTACACCTGCGACAATAAAAGGCCTCGTAGGGAGCCATACCCATACTAGCATGGAAACTATTATTATATGAGAACTTAACCAGCGAGAGATATTTGTACCATGCAGTACACTGCTCCAAGGTGCAAGCCCTCAGCATATCCTTCAACGTTTGAATAGTCCTCTCAGTATGACCATCCGTCTGTTGATGATAGGCAGTGCTCAGTCTCAACTGAGTGCCAAGAGCCTCCTGTAATGCTCCCTATAAGCGAGAAGTGAACTTCGGGTGTTGATCACTAACAATGCTCTCAGGCACCCCATGAAGCCTCACAATCTCCTTCACATAGAGCCTAGCCAATCTCTCAGGAGAGAAATCTATCCGTACTGGAAAAAAGTGTGTGGACTTTGTAAATCTATCCACAATTACCTATATAGAATCATAACTCGCCTGTGTTCGCGGTAATCCCACTACAAAATCCATGGAGATACTCTCCCATTTCCATTCAGGAATACCCAGAGGTTGTAACATACCATTAGGCTTTTGATGTTCAATTTTGACCTTCTAACAAACAAGACACTTAGAGACAAATTCGACAATGTTTTTCTTCATACCAGGCCACCAAAATTTAATCTTTAGGTCCTGATACACCTTTGTAGCTTCTGGATGGACAGTGAATTAACCATTGTGGGCCTCTGTCATAACTTTCTCCGCCAACTGCCTAGGCACAACAATACGGCCCTGATGGCTGATATAATAGTATACCATGCTCATTCCAGGATACACCACTCTGACCTTTAAATCATTTAACATTTTCATTCTGCAGTTGCGCTTCTTTAATTCTGGTCAGCAAATCATTTTCGATTCTTGTAATTTTGATATCACAAATTGTACCTGCAAAAACTTCTGATAATTTAATATCTCTGAACCTCTCATTCACATCATAATCTCTCATCATCATACTGACTACGCTCACAGATTTTTGGCTCAATGCGTCAGCTACAACATTAGCCTTGCCGGGATGATACTTCAATTCAAAGTCGTAGTCCTTTAAGAACTCAGTCCACCGTCGTTGTCTCATATTCAATTCTTTTTTATCAAACAAGTACTTCAAGCTCTTGTGATCACTAAATACGACAAACTTCATTCCATACAATAAATGCCTCCATTGTTTCAACCTAAAAACGATCGCAACAAGCTCCAAGTCGTGGGTCAGATAATTTTCATCATGCGATTTCAGCTGCCTCGATGCATATGCCACTACTCGCTTATCTTGCATCAACACACCACCCAATCCTCTCTTCAAAGCATCGGTTTATAATTCAAATTCACCTTCCAGATCAGGAAGTACTAACACTGGAGCTATCGTCAATTTCTTCTTAAGATTCTGGAAACATTCCTCGCATTCATGAGTCCAAATAAATGGAGCATCCTTCCGAGTAAAACGGGTCAATGGAAGAACCAGTGTAGAAAACCCTTTGATAAATCTCCGATAATAACTGGCCAATCTCAGAAAACTCTTTGCTTCAGTTACGGTCTTGGGTCTCTCACAATCAATAATCGCCTCTATCTTGCTAGGATCAACCACCACTCCATCAGCGGAAATGACGTGACCCAAGAATTTCACTTGAGAAAGCCAAAATCCACATTTTGAAGGCTTTGCATACAACTATTTCTCTCTAAGAATTTGCAACACAGTTCTCAAATGATCTGCATGCTCTTCTCTACTCTTAGAATATACCAGGATATCATCAATAAACACGATCACGAATTAATCCAGAAATGGCTTAAATATGCGATTCATGTAATCCATAAACACAGTCGGAGCATTAGTGAGTTCAAACGGTACTGGTACTCATAATGTACGTATCTAGATCGGAAAGCAGTCTTAGGAATATCTTCCTACTTAATTCGGATCTTAAGCACCATTTTATAAACTAATTATAAATTGATCGAAAATTCAAAATCTAAAATCCTAAAATAAATATAACGATAATTAACTTCTAAAAATAAATAAATGATTAAAATTAAAATCAGTCAAAACATGTCCCAAACTTATATCTCAAATCATGCCAAATGTGTTGCTTTCATTTTTTTGCCAAATAAATCACAATCAAATATGCTGCTTTATTTGAACTTGAATTTGTCCGCAATTTATTATATTTTAAATTACTGTTTCTTTTAATAATTGGGTTATATTTATTGGGTCACAATTGTGGTTGACTCTAAGCTTTTTGAATCAATAGTTGAGCCATATGCAATGAGTTAACTGTAAGTGCATCATTCTCCCATGCTAGGAAAAGATTCATCCTTGAATCTTTTTCATCTTCAATGATACTAATATCTTTAAGTAAAAACTCAATTGATAATTTTTTCTCTATTAGATCTTCATTATCAGATTCTCTATTAGATTTGTAATAGACTGAAATATATCATAAACTGAATTTGCTTCATAAGATAGATAATCATACTAAATGGGATAATCATCATAAACTGTTTTATGATCATATACAGCAAAGTCATGAATGTCGATTTGTATCTCGATATCTTGAAAAGTTGACTGATTTTCGAGTCGTACTTCCCAATTCTGACCTTGGTTTGGAATCTCGAGGAGATTGACGTGCTCCTCTTCATCATCAGATGTGTCCTCTAATTCCATTCTTTTTTCAAATTGAATGCCCAACTTTGTTCTCGCAAGTCACTGCTTTAAATTTTGGATTTTCATGCTTTGCGCCTCCACAAGTTGTCGCTCCAAAATTTGGATTTTCACGCTATGCGTCTGCACGAGTCATCGCTCCAAATCATTTTCTTGCTCTGAGCCCGCACAAGCAGTCACTCCAAAACTTGGATTTTCTTATCCAACGCCTGCTCAAGTTGTCGCTTCAAATCTAGGATTTTCCTTACGAACTCTTCATTTTATATGTATGTTGTCTATCTTCTTCAAGAACGAATCCACATCCCCTACCCTCACAACTCCGCCATCCACGACCTCTATGATTCTGTTCAGCCATTGGTTGAAGGCAACCTAATACTCTGATACCAATGATGCCGAAAGCGCATAGAAAAATGACTAAACAGAGCGTTGAGATACGATAAAAAGCAACCCTTCAATTCTCAATTATATTATCAAAATAATAACAATAAGGGTCATGAGCACCTTTTTATAGACTAATTATAAATTAATTCAAAATCCAAAATCCTAAAAATAAGAAAAATTCCTAAAATAAATATAATGGTAATTAACTTCTAAAATTAAATACATAATTACCATCAAATAATTCAAAACATGTCCCAAATCTTAGATTTCAAATCATGCTAAATATGTTACTTTTCTTTTCTTACCAAACAAATCACAATAACATCTGCTACTTCATTTGGACTTGAATTTAATCATAATTTGTTATATTTCAAATTATCACCTCTTTTAAGCTTTCAAGACACACAAGCTCAAATAATTATGAAATTAATTTAATCGCTTAATCTTTACAGCATTAGTAACTAAAATAGTAAAGGTAACGATATATATATATATACACACACAAATATTATTTGCTAAATTTGTCAATTAGTTCATCTCATATCCCACGTATACTAAGACAATTTTATGTAAACATCGTTAGTAAACAATAACATAATTATTTGCCTAATTACTTTCCATTCGGCAATTACCTTCAATCTACAAACATAATATTAACATTTTAAAAAAATCACTCTTGAGATGGTTCATTTTTAAACAAAATCTGCAACCAAGTTTGTTAAATTGACAGCATAACTCACGTATGGCATCAAGTTCTTATCGTTACACGACGTGAATCAAGGAATTTACGTTAACATTGATATGGTCCAGAATCTATCACAAAAGGAACTACATTTCAGAAAAGGTTTCTAGATTCCGCAGTGAGCATGGGCAACCAAACCCACAAATAAATGCTGTGCAAAACGATGGGCACTATATCCTCATTTCCTCGTATAGTATATACACTCTCGAGAATGAAACCAGAGTCTACCCCTACAGCACTATGTAGGCACTGCAGTCACATAGATACAATCATGAATGCCTATGTAGTCACAGCAATTACCTGGGTGCCCATACAAAGATGATATCTACATACCATGTGGAACTTCAACGAAACAAAGCAACCTAATGAAGCTAAGGGAATCCAGGGTGCCAAAGGTGGTGCAAAAATATGGCATTCAACACTTTCAGAAAGAATATCCCACTCTTATGCCCACATGTATTATTACTCCTTTCCATTAATTTCAAAGGCAATCAAGAGAACTTGCAAATTATCTGATCACATCTAGTCTGTCGATCACGTTCAGTGCTCTTTCTTTGTCAATATCAAAATCAATCACAGGAAGCTTAGACAAAATCCTGTTAAAAGATACTTCCTTGCTTTTAGTTGATGAATGACTGTAACTCTTGGTCAGTCTGCTGTTCTCCCTCAATCTAGTCTTCGCATTGTCAAAGTCCAAGCTTTTACTGATCCCTCTAATATTTTTTTTCTTACTTGCATCCTGAAGCATGTTTTGCTCATCAAATGTCAACAATGGTAATTGGGCATTTGCAGATTGCTTATTTGTCTTTTGCAAGGTAGTGCCAATAGGACACTTGATGGCAGACCTCACTTTGTCAGCATCACTGCCAGCCTTATTTTTTATGGCCAAGCGGTGAAGCCATAAGAGAAGTTCAAGAATATAATTTTCTACTTTGTCTTTATCTGCATGGTGGAATGTCTCTATCCGCATGACCCCAGACTGGAAAGTCTTCCTATTCAGCTCAGAGCTTCAAGAACCAAGAAAGTATTTACAATCAGAAAGGATTAAAAGCACTAAAAATACAGTGTGGAAAAACATACAAGTTTCTAATTCGAAATAGAGTAGCAGAGACTTTGCTACTTACCCAGTGTTTGCCCACTCCCCTACCCATCCAAAACCATGATGCGCTCTGAATCAAATTTAAAAAAATGAAAAGAAAAAGCCAAAAGGACTAGAGTTAGCTTATATATAAAGTAAATAAACTGATAATTAAAGAAAGCTTTTCACGTGGGTAGTAAGGAGCTAGTTGACAAAAAGCCAGACATCTTACTTGGATGTGTTTGTGGCAATCGGGACCAACCAATGTAATGTTTTCTCCATCTCATCTTTGATATCTGCTACAATTAGCTGCAGGAGTCAGTCAGCAACCATGAGGAAAGAGCAAAAAAAACAAAAACAAAATGTAATTTAGAAGATTTTCTTCGTTGGTTGGAAGCGGAAAACTGAAAGCACAATAAAGTTGATTTCAAAATTTGCTAAGCATTTTCCTCAGCATGCTAATTATGTATGGCATTTGCATGTTAACCATGTAGGAAAGTAAGAACGCAAGTCTTATGGGTGAAGGAAGTAATGGTTAATGAAATCAAGGGCATTAATTGAGGACTGGTTACTACGGATGACTAATTGATGCTGACGAGGAGGTTAATTGAGGAGTTATTGATTAATAGGAAAAGGAAAATACCCTAACTTACACCTCAACTAGCAAGTGTAGTAGCATATTGATTAATAGATTAACTATTTTAAAATTGATACATTCTTCCCATCAGTTGCGACTAGAGGCAAAGTGTGATTAATCTAAAGCCTTTCTATCTATATTCTAAATTTTCCAGACCTTTATTTTTTTAAGCGGAAATAATAGAAAAGTATTAGCAGATAGTCATACCTCTTCTTCAACATGAAAGGAAGGTAATTTGGAACGCAGAGCTGATATAATATTAGGAGGCAAGCTTTGATATAATGCATCCCTTGTATTTGCAGGCATAAAACTGGATCTGGCTACCTGACAGCATCAGCACAGACTTAGTACAATGCTCTTAATGCTAGGAGAAATTTGAGCTATGAATTAGTACAACTACACCCTTACGCAGACAAGGAACGTACACAAAAAATCAGCAGTAAACAAATGATATCCCAATTATCACACATTCAAGCATAAATGTGTAGCCTGATAAAAGCACAAGAGTCCTGAATTAAATATACAGATGCCTAGATCCCTCTTACGTTAGTTGTAAGCGTACTGTCTGCAGCAAACCTAGTTATGAAAAAATAAATGTGGGCCTGCCAAGAGCATTTCAATCCTTTAATGACACATGCAGTTCATGCACGCAGGTGGAGCATCATCAAGAGATTAACATATAGGACCACACTTGGTGAATGAGAGATCATGTGAGTGCACCAAGCTGTTAGTTTTTTCTTAGGAATGTATATTTCTATCACTAAAACTGTTTTATAGGAACTCATTTTCATTTCATTTTGGATCAGGCTATGGTATCCAGTGACTAGAATGTGCTATCCATTGAAAATTGAAGGTATATGTTTGATGCTTTGTCAGATTAGGAAGTTCAACTACAACCGAGAAATAGTTCAAAACCAAAAAAGAAATAGAATTTGATATTTTCCCAAGCATTAGCTAACTTCCGATTTAGAAGTTTGAATCTTAAGAAACAAGGAAAAAAGGAACAACAAATGGCTTTTCCATGGTAAAAATAAAGGTAGAAGGCAGCAAATATAGTTGATAATAAATTAACTAAGAAAATGCCAGATTTTTTCTTTGGTTTAGTTGCAACATGCATGAGAAATATACTACCATATTATATCAACAGTTCTAGAGAACATTTCTTTCAAAATAATAAGTCATAACAACCTCCACAAATGTCTACAACAGCTATATAACACGGTCAACATTACAAAAAGAAATATCAACAATTTATACCCCAGTCTAACATTTACAAACATAATGACCTTAAGACATTGATACCTTCATATTGGGTGCACAGTCACAAGATTAGGGCAATATTCTTTCATTAGAAAATGTTATACATCTTTAAGTTTAGAGGATCATCCAATATTCACTTCAAAAAAGTAGGATCATCCACTTTCAAGGCCAAGTCAGAGACGGTGTAGCAAGTAGCAACCAGAAAGGTAGTTAGTGTTAGAAACTTGAAAGTACATGGCATTTTCTACAGAAATTGCACCATGTAATGTCAATGGCAGCCAAATTTATAGAAATTAATTGCTTGGCTTCACTACAGAACAATTCATGGTTAGGTTTCCCTCTTTAAAAATGAATGATTAAAAAAATTAAATTTACAGGTCTAATCCAATTACATGAAATCTGAATGTAATAGAAGGAAAGTAAAAGAAAAGTAACAAAAAAGAAATTCAATACTAAAAGCAAAAAGAGAAGAAACTCTAGAAACTCAATTATATTTTCACCTTGTCCAAGGTAAGGCACTAAAAGGAACAGGCATGGAATGAAGTAAATACAATAAAGAACATCAACTTACAAGTGTATCAATTTGTAGCACTATATTGGCATAATGCAAAGCAAGGCCAGCAGGGCCCAACCTTTGGTGATTGCTTGTATGTCCAATTAATGGTTTGTGGCCATCTGCAGGTACCCAGGGATGAACAACATTATAAGTAAGTCATCACATTGAACAGAAATGATAGTTGTAACATTAAGTGACACCAGAACAGCATAACAAATCAAGTGAAGCAAGCATGATCTAATGGCCTTTAGCGGGTACATACCTGCACTGCCAAAAGCATTGCTTATCTCCAAATGCAAAAAATGGACAATGTCTACAAGCTTCTCCAGAACCTGTAATCCATTAGATAATGAATTATACTAAACTTTTCTCAGTTCTCCATTTATGTTATGCACACAATGAAAACAGCTCTATAAATAAAAAACAATTCTCTATAATCTCTTCAGCATCAGACGTGTATCAGATATAATGACAGTCTAATGGAGGATAAAACAACTAGGGAAGAGGATACTGAGGGATGAGATAAACAAATCAAGGAGCAATCTGAAGTTACCTCCTCCAAACTTCTAGACCAGAGTGATTTTTTCTTTAAATGTTTAATTTGCTTCCTTTGAGTTTTAATTTCCGCCCTCAGGAACGCAAGGCTATCACCTATATGATGAGATACTTAAGGTCAAATGTATATCTATGAGAGACTAAATAAGCAAATACTGCTAAATATACTGCAAGGTCAAACTTCTGGGTCAGAGTGTCTGTTTCTTCAAAGGAGGAAACAATCATTTAGGCCTTCAGAATTATATTCACAACAAGAATATGTAGTTCTGACTCTAATAAAATAAAATAAAATATCAGTGAAAACCAAAAGTAGGTGTTTTGGCAACCAAGATCTGACTCTTCTGTTATACTTTAATAGGGATGACTTTCAATGAGACCCAAAGGCAGATCGTAAAGGAAAAGTAGGACACAGCTGAAGCATAATATCGATATCTAGTTCCTATATCCATTTCACAGTTCTTGGTGAAAATAATAGTTAATACTAGTGTACACTTTTTCAACATTTCAGAACCAATTACATGATCAATGTAAGCCTTGACCTCAAGTTCCACACACATTTATCACCATCCAAATGATCATTCTATTTAAATACAAAAAATCAATAACAAATTTAATCTTCACTTTTGATTAAAACTCTTTAAGAGTTTTGGCTTAGGTTAAGAATTGCTACTCACAAACAAAACTTTAGTGTTGCATCTTATGTCATGGGTGATACTCCACAATTACCTCTTTGATCCTCCTCTTCACACTTATGCTGAATATCTTGTTCAAATCTATCCAAAGCATGTAATTCATGGTACAATTCCTGCAGCCAGAGAAAATCAATTTTCCAGTTTCTTTTACAAATAAATCCCATATAAAAATACTATGTTGAATAAAAAAGCAAATGCATGAAGGAACAAAATCACTGTATAGTGAGACTTAATAAAGCAATTAGTTGCAGCCAAGGAGAGTTAATAGAAAACCAAGAAGATAAAGTAGCCCAAAACGGGAGCAAGTACAGATGAGCTGACACTGCAAAAGGTACAATAAAAGGATTCCTTACACCTCAGGTTACTTAATACACTATCAATTTATAAATAAGTGTATACGATATTACCATATTTATTTATGATAGTCCAATCCTTCAATAACAAGCAATTCGTACATAAAAATGAATAATGATTAAATCTAACCAAGAGGAAAGTACACCTAACCATCATATTGGCATATTGGTTTCATTTCAAAACGTGTCATAAAATTTTGATACATATTCAATGTCAGGTTTACATGAATACAAGTTATATTCTAGGCTGATGATAGAAATCAAAATAAGTAGTTAAAAGTACCCACGGATTACTACGAAGCTAAAGTAGTTGAATTCAGAAATTCCCCATTTATCTTGCAGCATAAATCATGATACATATAAAAGGTATCAATTAGGACATAGAGAATGAGATGGAGAAAAAAGAAAACTCTCTTTGCAATGGATATGTAATATAGAAATATAAAGTAACCAGTCCAAAACCCTTCAATCAATTTCTCTTGTAATACGTGTTTGGGAAAATTACAATAAAGGAATCTTGGAAAAATATTCCTTATTTGGGAACAATAAATCACTCATCTGGTTAACCATATTGAAAGAGTGGTATAATGAATAATTATTTATAAATTTAGTTAACCACTTGAGTTAATTGTTCTTATATTGCAAATACTTTTACCAATAATTTTTTTTTTCTTTCTGATTTCCTTATATTTTCAGATTCAAAAGTAAATATCAGTCCATGAGCAGCATTAAGTATTTTCTTTAGCAAAATGAGGAATACACTCACAGCTGTAAACTGAACCAAAGTCATCAATTGTTGCATTATTGATTCTGCCTCATCTCTTGACAGTCTTTGAGCATTTAATTCTCTGTTAATCCTAAATTTTACGACAAGAAAGACGCTCATAATAAATAGATGAAACGCTAAATATTTTTTTGAAGATGAATGAAACGCTACACGAATTGAGTGAGTACAATTTATATTACTTCTCAAAGTAACGGTCTAAGTTGTGCCACTGAGGATCCTTTGAACGATTTCCAAAACGAATCACCTCGTCAGAAAAAACTTTCAACTCCCTCCTGATAACATAATTCAAAATCATATACAGTTGACATTTTAATATTATAGAGTCATGGTAATGCAAAACAATATGAAGTTAGCTTACTGATGGAACATTAGCTACTCTTAAGTAATGCGATTTAATCCAATACTTACCTCTTGTCTGCAGCAACAATACTGAGAAGTTCATCCATTTCCTTTGATACTAAATCTTGCACAGCGTTTGAAAGAAGCACCTCTTCTTTTAAATGCCTAATGCTTTTCGTGGAAAGAGATTGCAGAAGATTAAAACCTTTGACAATTGTGTTTGCAACCTCAAAAGCTAATATAGAAATTTCATTCCCCTTTATAGCAGCTCCAGAAACAAATCCACTGCCAGCATTTAAATTCGTCATGCTGCTCCCAAGAGTGTCCAAAACCTCCACTGCTTTCCCAAACCCAATAGTACCAGCTCTGCCCAGGCGTGAACTCACCTCTGAGACCTGAAATAGATAAATTTATTAGATAGAAAGCAATGAACGGCTTATACATGCCTCCTCACACATGCATGGACATTATTGGACAATGCACAAGCTCATTAAACCTTGTGCTACAATTCATCTTAATTATGTAGAATGGGTCCTAACCTCTTGATCATAAAAGCTTTAATACTAACTCTCCTTAAAGTTTAAGCTATTAGGAAGAATCACATGATTTGATCTATATCCGAAACAAAGCCTGTTGGCATCCAAAGCCCTCAAGATGAATAACTTTCCTTGTATATCACTGACTAGGACAACCAACCTAATCTTAAGACTCATGTATACACAAACTAGGATAGTAAATACAACTATAAATAAAATAAACAACACTATTCTAAAATTCCTAATTACTAACTAATAATCCCTAAATCCCAATTGCAAACCCTATTTCCAAATTATACAAGCTATTACAGGAATTACAAACATTATAAACTCAAATCGCAACAACATTAATCTTTACTCACTTTTAGAGTATCCACAAGCAGAAAAAGAGTTATTGTTTACAAAAAGAACAAACCAACCTTAGACCTAGACTTGTGGGGACAAGAATCATTTCCAAAGACTGGGATTCCATCGTAGAACTCTTCGTTCCTATTCGTAGCAGTAGCAGTACTGGTTCCAGAAGGTTCTTCTTCCACTTCCACATTCCTCTCCATTCTTCCTCGTACCTGAGGCGCCGTCGTGAAATCACCACCGTTGTTGCCGCCACGTTTCTCAGCGGCGTTGACAAACATCCGGTCATCTTCCTCCTCCTCGGACCTCGAACAAAGACCACCCATGACTCGAGATAACCACACCAACAATTCAATCTTCGAATTTGAACTCCCTGCCATCTACTACTACTACTACTACTACTCCTACCAGAGACTACCAGAAAATAAAATAGTAAGGTTTATAAATAACTACTACTAAGGTGGTAAGTGTAGGGGGGGAAGAAAAACAAGGGTTGGAAAAGCAAAATTCCAAAAGGGTAAGAAGAAGACAATTTGAATATTAGAATTTGAGCGTTAAAAAAGTCTAAAGCGCCAACGAGATAACATAAAAAGAGTTGTGAATTGTAATGATGGAAGATTGATATTTCATAGAGGTTACTTGTGAGTTGTGACAAATGATAAAGAACTAAAATGGAGCGCGTGACCACCAAACACGTGATAAATTGGAACCGAATTTACCGAAAAGCACAACATACTGGCTGGCAGTGGGGTTATTCCAATTTAGTGATTGTTGGGAGTTTTTATTTTATTTTATTATAAGTAAAAGTTAGATTAAATAAATTTTTATAAAATTTTTTATTTTTATAAAAACTTTTTATAATGAAAACAAAATCAAAAATCAAAAAGATTTAGGAGGAACCCTTTTTAAGTTGTATTAGTTTTTTTTTTTAAATATGTGCTTTTTTTAATAAAAATAATTTTTAAGCTAAAAGTTTATATAATTATCAAACTTGTAATTTTATTTTTAAAGATTTTTTTTAGCTTTAACTTTAAAAAGAGAGGTGTCAAATAGATTCTTAATCAATGTCATGAATGAGTTTTGGATAGAGAGTTTTATCATTTTTATGATCCTAGATAACTAATTTGATCAGATTAATTAATGAATCGTTACAAAAATCTCAAAAAATTATAATAATAATTATAATAATACAAGATTGTTTCAGTTTAATTTTGATTTGCATTTTAAGTCAGTATTAATAGAGATTACTTTCTTTCTTTCTTTTTTCTTTTTTTTGATAACAATAGAGATTACTTTACTTGTGACAAATGATAAAGAATTAGAACGGAGCGCATGACCACCAAACACGTGATAAATTTAGATGGGATTATTCCAATTTAATTAGTTATCACAAATTCAAGTCAGCTTTGTTAAAAACTTAATAAGAAAAACTGTTATTTTTATTACTTAAATGAGTAATCAAAGAAATTTGAGAAAAAAGAAAGAAAATTGGCGCGTGAGATACACGATCAGGTCAGAGAAAGGGCATGTCCGTAGTATGGGAATGGGGTTCGGAGTTGACTATTGTGAATTCGGTCCAACCATTGTTAGGGTGGGCCAGGGCCATAGACCGTAGCGTACAGGCTAGGCATGAAAAAGTGTTTCTTCACGGTTACTTGCATTGACTTAACCTGCAAGTTGCAGTACTTCGCACTTACACGGGACACAAGCAATTAAGCATGACCCCTTAGTTTTCGGTTCATAGGTTATTAGGTCGGTTTATGTTTGGAAAATTTAATTTTGATTGAGTTTGGTCTACTTATTAGGTCGTTTTGCCTAGTTTTGTGTAAAAATATTAAATACAATAAGTGATTCTGTTTTCTTTCATTTCATGACTAACTACCTGTCCAAAGATAGCTTACTTTGTCCTGTTATAGACTCAACTTGTTATAAAAATTTAAATAAAATAATCTCTATTCAAAATGGATCATTATATATATAAAAAAAAAAAACGTTGCCATGTAAAAAATTATAATCATACAAAATAGTCAACGATAATAAAAGAAAAAAATATTAAAATAAATAATTATTAAATTATAACCATTAATTTATTTATTATAGATTTATAATTTTCCCACGTAACTATGTCAGACTTTTTTTTACACAAAAGAATCAATTTTCTTTGGAAAAAAAAAACCTTGAGAAAATAGTAATGACGTGCAATCCGCCTATCCGTCTGTTCAGCTTTAAAAAAAATTATGCATTATTTTTCAGAATAAATTTTTTAAAAAGGTATAATTATTTTGTATTTGGATTAATTTTTAAAAAATACTTTTAATAAAAAGTAGCGTTTTGTATTTTTTTTTTAAGAGTCAAAAATCATAATTTCAAAAAATAAAATCAGTTTAACTTTTATTTTATTTTTAAAGTGTATTCAAGCAGACACTAAGGGATAAAAAAAAACTTCTACAAATGTAGGAGAAGTTATCATCCTTCCAACAAACACATCAAATAATGAAATACATTTTTAGTACATTAGATATATCGAATATTCAATATATTTCTCACTTATTTTATGACATGTAAAAAAAAAATATTATCTTTTTTTAGATGATATGATATTTTTTAATTCACATGTCATAAAATAAACAAATAAATATACTGAATTTCAGTGTATGTAATGTGCTGAAAATTTATTCCAAATAATGGCACAGCTCATTTTTATTTCTTTCACCTCTTCCACTTTCTCTCTCCGTTTATTATCGCTAACTATAAACCGTAAACTAAAATATTAATACAATTATACAAATCACCATATGGTATCATACGAAAACCATCATCAAGAGAGTAAGAAATAAACTGTAACCTTGACAAATCTAGAGGGAGAGTGGGAGAATGACTGGAAAATATTTAATTTATTAATTTAGAATTGTTAAGAAAAGAAATTACGTTGGTCTCTTTTGAAATTTGAAAATTAAAATAATTTGATCTTTAAATTTTAAATTTTAAATTACAGTAACGTTTCATAAATTAGTTTTCTCTCCAATTTTAAAACAATTTTTTTATTTTTATACATATACGTATTTTTATACATATACATATTTTTACTTTGGCACTCTTAAGAAATTTATATTTCTTTTTAACTTTAGCAAAAATGTTGTATTTTTCTTGAGAGAAGTGTGTAACATTTTACTTAACTCTATAACAAACAAATATAAAGTTTTTTTTTCAAATATTCTAATCGATTCATTATTTCACGACTAGTTCGATTCAAGACGGGTTCAAAATTAAGACTTTAAAATAAACCCTTCCTAAAGGTGATATTATGAAAGATCAAACACATGTTCTTACCTCCACCTACTCAGCTCTCGTACACCAACTGAGTTATCACCGTTTGGTAACAAATATAAAGTCATGGAGATTAATGTTTCTCCTGCAATATGAAATAAAATTATCTCTTGATGAAAAAAATACAAAGTATTTTAAGAAAATTACATGATACAAAAGAAAAGTAAAATTATTTAAATACCCTGCATTTTTTCCAACCCCCAAAATGACATCTTTTAGAATTATTGAAAATAATTTTATCTTATGTTGCATACGAAACATTTTTTCCAAGGTTATAATTTCATAAATTTTGTAACTTTCATCTAGTAAGTAATCTTCTATTTTTTGTACAACCTTTTTCTCTCCCTCTCTTCCACTTTTTTTTCTCTCAATTACTTTTGTTTCCCTCTACCGGTCACTCTTTTGTTTTGTTAATTTCACTGTCATCTTTTTCCTTTGATTTTGTTATAAAATTTCTATTATTAAACATTAAAAATTTAAGTTTCTCATACTATAAAAGAAAATTTATTTCTTATATACACCTTTTGCAATTAGAATAACTTTTTTTGCTAAACCAAACAGAATCAAATATGTTTAAACCAATTTCGGCTCAAGAAACCAAACTGATATTATTTTTCACGAACAGTTCATGGTTCAACACCAATTTATGATTTATAGTTGGTTCCAAACCAGTTCAGGTATACAAAAGGAACAACGATTCATAATAGTTACGGCTCTCAATAATATCTTTATTCACTAAAAAATAACCAAATAAACTAGGATTCACAAAGCTCTTAAATAGACAACGAAAAAGAAAATAATCAAAATTATAAAATTATTCGTACAAAAATAAATAGAAGAAATTAAAAAAAAAATGAAAATGACTTTGAAATCCCATAAAATGTTGGTGTTCATTGCAAAGCACGAGCCTTGATCAGAAGATCGATTGTAAGAGCCAATCAAATTTAAATTTGTGCCCATTCCAATATCACCATAGGTCATTATCAATATGATCACTGGCTTTTAATAATAAATCGTATATTACACAAACGACCACCCTTAGTGCCACTCGGCAAGCTCTCGTGAGTTGTGCCCAAATTAATGCGCCATATTGGAAAGAATAATTGTATTATTTATAAATATTTATTTTCTAGGCTAGGTCCGGGCTAAGCCCATTAGAGTTTCTATATATTAGTACACTCATGTATCAATTCAATATACTGATTCATCAATGTTCATTTCGTCTCTTGTTACTTAACATGGTATCAGAGTATAACGAGAGGGACCTTGATCCTTTTCACTTTTCTGGTGAACCCACTGTTCATCGAATTTTCAATTTCTTTTCGGATATTGTCTCCTTGTCAGTTTTCGGATGTCGCTTTTTCTTGGATCATCTATGCGTCGTTGCCGGACCTTTCTATTCGTGAACGGCCATCAGAACCAATGTTGACCGCCATACGTCCGCCATTGACCACTATTGTGATCGTCTCATCCGCACGATCTTGTCTGTCCAAGTTTTGTCTCTATCCCATCACGCACGCGCGCTTGGAAGAGAAGTGCCTCTTTTCAGTTAACCGGTGCGTGGAGGCGCATGGAGAACCGTTTCTAGTGGCGACCTGTTAGGCTCTTCTCCTCTATCTGAGACTATTCTGGATCTGGTCTTGTTTTGGTGCTTCGACATCATTTTTGGTGACGCACAAATCTCACTCGTTCCGGTTAGTTTTGTGATCAAACATTTCTGATTATTTTTGTTCTCTTTTTATTTGGGTAATTATGGATTCTCCTACATCTTATGTTTATAGGACTCCGACTGCTCCAAATCCAAGTCTATTATTTTTACCAATTATATCCTTGCTCCGCTTAGTGTGGATAAATTGGATGGGTCGAAATATAGTTCTTGATCGTCAAATCTGCAACTTTGGTTAGATGGGCAAAATTATACGTCTCAACCCACTACTAAGGCTGAAACTATTGCAGCCAATGAGTGCACAAAATGGAAGATGATTGATGCTTAATTGTCAGTCTCATTAATTCCACTTTTCATCCTTTCATTAAGCAAATTTTTTGATATGCAAATACTTGTCAAGTTGTTTGGAGTCAGGCAAAGGCCTTGTACACAAATGACACGCAACTACTCAGTGATGTGTGTCTGAAATTGATGTCTACCTTTGCCCCTCGTGATTTTGATTGTCTTATGTCTGCGTACTTGGTGAAAGCTCAGATTATGATTCATGATGTCAATGAATTTCTAGTGATGTTGATACGGAACGGGAACAACATAGTACTCTTTTATGTTGTTGATTCTATATGGTTTACCTCCCCATTTGTTTTTGATCCAGTGATCAGATTTTGGGATCTGCTACTATTCTTACATTAGATTTTGTGATGTCTACTTTGCTTAGGATTCCACCTAAGCCCTCTACATCATCAACAACTATTATGCCTTATGTCTTTTCGGTTGACACATCTGACTCCTCTACCCTTGCTGCTCAGGACTCTGGTCATGGACGTAAACCCTCTAAGGGTTGGTTACTCTGCACTCATTATTATTAGACCAATCATATTGTTGACCGCTATTGAAAGATCCATAGCAAGCCACCTCAGCTTCCTCGGAGTGCTCATGTTGCTCAGACTCTGTCTAGTGCTACTGATCTAGGGTTATCTTCTGCAGCACAACCTCTTGCAACTCTTCTTAATGAATTCGTAACTTGGTGGTCTGAGAAGTAAGCATCTGGTACCATTGCCTCCATTGCTCCCACTGGTAATTATTTTACTGGGATTTCTTAATTACAATCTCTAGGACCTTGGACTCTTGATTATGAGGCTTCTGATCACATTTCTGGTAATAAGTCCTTATTCACCTCTCTTTGTACCACTAGTTCATTTCTTACTATTACTATGGCAATGGGTCTTTGGTCCAATACCGTGGAATCGGCACAATTATTCTCTTCCCCAATTTATATATGGAACATATTCTCTATATTCCATATTCTCATTTTAACTTACTTTCCATTAGTTGTTTGACCAAATCCATTGATTGTGTGGTTTCCTTTACTAAAACTTATGTCATTTTGCAGGATCAGAGTTCGGGGAAAGAGATTATCAAAAGATGTGAGTCTCATGGCCTATATCAAACTTTTTCTTCTACTTTAGTTTGCTCTACTGTGGATTCTCCCCTTACTATTCATCATTGTTTGGGTCATTTAAGTTTTGCCAAGCTTCAGAAGATGGTTCCGCATTTATCGTCTCTTTCTAATTTACATTGCGAGTCTTGTTAGTTTGGGAAAGATACTTGTAGTATATTCCCAAGTCGTCTTAGTCGTCAAGCTTTTACTTCTTTTTCTATGGTCCACTATGATATTTGAGGGCCAAGTCATCATCTTTCTACTTTAGGATTTAAGTATTTTGTTACATTTATTGATGATTATTCTAGATATACTTGGTTATTTCTAATGAAAAATCATTTTGAGTTATTTTCTGTTTTTCAGTTATTTTATAATAAAATCAAAACTCAGTTTGGTATTCCTGTTCGTACTTTTCATTGTGATAATGCATGTGAATATTTATCTCATCAATTTCAGCAATTCTTTTCATCTAATGGCATTCTTCATCAAAGATCTTGTCCTCATACACCCAACAAAATGATGTAGCCGAGCGCAAGAACCGTCACCTTGATGAGACTACTCGCGCATTGTTAATTGATGGCAATGTTCCCTACAAATTCTGGAGAAATGTTATTCTCACTGCATGCTATCTCATTAATCGCACACCCTCTTTTGTTCTTCATCAGCAGGTACCTCACTCTATTTTGTTTCCTCATCAACCTTTATATCCTTTGACCTCACATGGCTTTGGTTTAACGCGGTTTGTTCATCATCTCAGTCCAGGCTTGGATAAATTAGCTCTCAAGTCTCATAAATGTATTTTTCTGGGTCATCCTCGGTCTCAAAAGGGTTACCGTTGCTATTCTCCGACTCTATGTCGATCCTTTATCTCTGTAAATGTTTCCTTCTTTCAATTAGTTCCCTTTTTTGCCTCCTCTAATGCTCCCGTCGACTCTAGTTCTGTTCAGTCATCTATCCATGTAGACTCCTTTGAATACAGTTCGACTTTTCCAGTCCATGTATCTGACTCTCTTTCGATCACCTATTCTCCTGATGAGTTACAACATGTTTTTCTAGATGTTTCTATGGGCTCACTTTCGACTGCATCTTCTCCCTCGACTTCGGTCCCACCTTCGGCTAATGACCTTCTCATTGCTCTTCGTAAAGGTACCCGCGATACTCGCCCTCCGCCCAGGTATACAATTAATATTAGTTACCACTTATCATCGTCTTTCTCCACCATATTATGCATGTCTTTCCTCTTTGTCTTATGTGTCTATTCCTAATACTACAATTGTAACACCCCGTTTATATCCGATAGTGTTATCATATCATCGTATTAAGCTGCGCTTAATAAAAATTGCGGAATATCTTTTTCTTTTCAATTATGACGTCATTATACTTAGCCAAGTTGAATACTTAATTCATTTTCAAAACATTGCCTGTATGTAAATTGCAAATAAACAGCTAACTGAAATACCTCATTAAATAAATAACATAAGTATGTCTCTGGTCACGGAACTACAACACGTAGACCGGACAACCTACTAAGTTATACAACTCAACCAAAGAACTAACATAAAATGGCATGGACAAACCCCATGCTCACCCAAATAAGGCATCGAGCCCCACATAAGTCTCAACCTCAACAGCATAATAATAAGGCGGAAAACATAAACAGCATCCAATCCAGACATGTCAGCATAGATATAACAGCAATATCATCAGCTAAGCTTTGGCCTCCTGCCGCCAGAGGCATCAGCCCCCACATTACCTGAACCTGAAATAAGCGCCCTCAAACGTGGAATGAGATCTCTAAACAAGAAATCTCAGTAAGACAAGGGGTCCTCAAGGATCTTCCACCCCAAGCTCACCTACATGTGCAATATAAGTTCTAAAAGCAGTACTTCAATATCAGTTCCAAAATCAGTGCAATGCAACATATACTCATGTCATGTGTGTTATAACTATTCTACTAATCAGAGAAATGCAGGAATACGTCTATTACCCACATAAATACCAACCCATGCTGTACCCGCCCACAGGAATACCCCATGGCTTCCTGTTTAGACGGAACACCACATACATATCATATAGCATTTGCACTTAACATTTCAATAGCATTTTAGCAAAACAATACATGAAAACACATCATGTATATAAACCACCCCCCCATGGAGTATGGTGAAACAGACAATGGCTAAACTGAGGACACAAAAGCTTACCTTGCAAGCTAGCTATCCAAGCCAAGAGTCCACAATACCTCAGAGTCCACAAATAGCAAGATCACAATCTATTTGGACCAACAATATTATCAATATTTATGCACAACAAGCAAATGATTTAAGAACATTGCCCTTCCTTTACGTTTTACGTCTTTAGACTTCTCACAAAGTCATAAGCCCTTAATCACTTGATTCTTACATAGTTTAATTATTACAGAAGTCCACATAAGTCAATCATGGGTCCACCAACCCAAAATGACATTCTGTATGAACAGTACCGTCACTGTTCCGAAATTCCCAGAATATCCGGATATTTGTCGGGGGCATATCCGGATATCAATATCCGGATATCTCTCTGCCAATATCCGGATATCAATATCCGGATATTCAGATCCCCATATCCGGATATTTCGCGACAGAATGCAGTTCTGCATTTCGCGAGATATCCTTCCAAAGGTTGGGTTTTTAACCCATTCCAACGTCCAAGCATGCATGTTTAACCTCTTTTGAGTTCATATAACAGTTGATTACTTGTTTAACTCATTAAACATGCAAATACACCTCTTTTAATCATTAAAACTCATGATCAAGGTTAGGCAACTCACCCCAAGGCTCAAAACAGAGAAGCAAAGGCTCATGGAGCTCACCAAACAGCTCCAACTATGCAGACCAAGAAGGTGCACGAAAATGCCACACCAAAGGTTGGTTCTTGCACCAAAAGATGACTCATTTGATATTTTAAAGAGTGTTTCTCCAATAAAATGATTTAACAAGGAAAAATCAAAGTGTGAGAGCAAGTGTGTGATTAATAAAATAAGCAAGCAAATAAATAGATGCAAACTATAAATGCAATTTCAATACTAAAGGAAGGTGTGTAAAATTAGAGAAATTGCAACTAGATGTATCCTGGTTCGATCACCACCACCGTGACCTACATCCAGACTGAAGTCGCTCGATCAAACTTTTTCACTAGCTATAAAGCTTGAGGGTGCTTGACAAACCACTACAACCTTTTAAGACTTCAGGTTCTTGATGCCTTACATTTTTTGACTCCAATTTTTCTTAGGAATTTGATGACCTTTCAAGTGTAAACAAGTTGAAGAGTTCACTCCCTTAACTATTCAAGAAATCAAATGGAGGTGTTTAACAATGGCTAAGTACTCTCAAAGTACAGATTATACAAGTTGAAGAACTATGGGTGTTGACACTCTCACAAGAATAAAGCTCAAAGAGAATTTATGATCAAGATGACAAGAATAAAACAAGTATTATGATTTAAATGAAGAATAATGATCAAGAAGAGTTGTCCAATCAATGGAACATGAATCTCTATTTAAAGAGGGCCCCCATAGGTGTTTTTCTACTCATTTTCGCAAACTAGCCATTTTATAGCCGTTATTTTGTCTTCTACACAGTGGGTAATCGATTACCAACATGTTAAAAAGTTGGATTTCACCCCAAAATGGTTTTCTCTTTATTTAAATCAGTTTCAAATACTTTTAATCATTTGATAAACATTTAAAAATAGGTTTTCATGTTAGGACTGAATTTTAAATGTCAAACAATGATTTTAATGCATGTATTTGAAAAAAATGCTTTGAGTTTTGTTCTCGTAACAAATCAATTTCCCTTTCAACTAATCCTAAGTTCTAAAATATATTACTTTGAGGTTGTTTGGACTTAGAGTCTTCTCTTGAAGCTTGAGCCTTGATCTACTTCTTTTTTATTGTTGTACATTGAAGCTTTCTTTCCATGATTGTTTATTATCATCAAAATTCTTGAACCTTCATATTCTTTACATTGAATGCATTGGTTCCACAATCTCCCACTTTTTGATGATGACAAACTCAAATTGAGAGAATGTTTAGTATAACATGTATTAAGACAAGTATAATGTTGAAACTCCCCCTGATCTATGATTAATGTAAAACTTGAAGATATAGGTTTCATGTAACTCCCTTTTATTTTTCAAGTTCATTCTCCCCCTCTTTACCTTAAAATAAGCCTTTGGTTTTCCCTTTTTACCTTAAAATACGCCTTTGGTTTTCTCAATTTACGCATCTCCTCCTTTGGCAACATCAAAAAGCATGAGATCATATAGCAAAATCATACAACTGAAAAAAGAAATCCATGCAAGAAACTAGAAGGAAAGCATAATAATCCTTAAAAGTTCATAATGATGCATAATAATCTAAGTAACTATAGTCCATAATATCAGAGGCCTAGAGATGCAAAATAACCAAAATAACATAACTAAAATATAAGCATAAGAGAAGTCCAAAAGCATAAAATACAGATCAAGAACTAAAAGTCATCAGAGCCACATAATATGTCTGACATGTTGTAGGCAGTATTGATCTTTATCCACGAAAGATAAACTTGATTTATAAATAAAGGGGTTAAATTCCACACATACACACTTTAAAAACCCTAATCTCCTTTAACATAGACACACCTTACCCTAATTGGCATTTGGCAAAAAAAAATAACATATAACATATTATTATTTTAATAAAAAATTGAAAAAACATAAATGTTTTGAACTAATTTATGGATCTATTACACTAGTCATGCTCCACACAAGCGCAACAAGTCGCGCCTCATATAGGCGCAACCTGTGCAAAGTCGTGCCCACACAGACGCGAATCATCCGGTGATGACACATGGCACAGGAAAAGATAACAGTTTGATCGTAAAAATTCGGAAGACCATAACTTTCGACTCGGGTGTCCGAATCAGGTATTTTTTTATTCCACATTATTTTTCAAGATCTACACATGATATCCAATTGAAGGGGATTTGGTAAAAAAAAATGTGATTGATGACACAATCTATTTCTATTCATATTGAGAAAATATATATTTAACAAATAATGTCTGTTTAATTATAATAATACATTATTATACTATGTCAAGAAGAGAAAAAAGGAAAAAAAAAAACTTGTCCATTTTTTCTAGTGTATAAAATTAAACCGGTCTCCAACCAATTTTGTTTCATTGACGAGAAATCAACAAATAACAAAAGCTTTAAAATTTGAATCGTTTCAAGTGCGGTTAATCAATTCCACATAATTTCCCTCTTGGAGTGAACAGATTTTTGCCAATTATTATCATAAGCGATACACCATAACCTAAAAGATAAAAATTGAATATTATTTTAAAAGATGTAAAGTTGTGTCATTTAAATAAAAGAAAGAGATAGACTATACGAGAGAGTAAACAAAAAAAATAAGAATATGAGTATCACCTCTTTATAAGAGTAAAATGACACAAGTTATATTATTTAAAAAGATAAATAATTTTTTTTTTTTGGAAATAAGATAAATAATTTTTTGTAAGAGTAAAACGACACAAGCTATGTCATTTAAAAAGATAAATAATTTTCTCAACCTAAAAATGTTAAAATCTCTCTACCAAACAAAAAAATTGTTAAAATTAGCAAATAACAAAGTTGTTTTTTTTTTTAAACAAAAAAAAAAAAACGAAAGTAGATCCTCGTATAGTTGCTGCTGGAGTCACCTGCTCAGACCAGAAGGCAAACACTCACCAATCCCAAGTCATTGACCTGACCAGAGAGAAGAGTGTGAATGAATTTTAAGTTTGAACTTCGAAGTTGTTCCTCGTTGACATAAATTGTAATCTAGCGTTCCAAATCACGGTGCTTAGTTGTTGTCCGTTCCCTCCAAAACCCAATCGGCGAATGTAACCCTTCACCGGAAACCCAGATGTACTCGAGCAATTTGACCGGGTTCCTCTTGGCCGTCGTCTCCGGCGCTTTCATCGGCTCCAGCTTCATCATCAAGAAAAAGGGTCTCCAACGCGCCAGCGTCAACGGCTCTCGTGCTAGTTACCCTCTATTCCTTCCTCCCTCACTCAATCCTATGCTACATTCTTGTTCGTAATTCTAATTCTAATTCTTTATTTCAGGCGTTGGAGGCTATGGTTATCTCCGACAGCCTCTTTGGTGGCTCGGAATGGTTACCAGTAAGTACCTAATTATATTTCTCTTTTCAATTCAACCCTTTACTTCATTGATTTCGAGCCTCCTCTTTGTTATAGTGATTGTTGGAGAGATAGCGAATTTCGTAGCATATATTTATGCCCCTGCTGTGCTTGTCACGCCACTTGGTGCTTTGAGTATTATTGTTAGGTATACAGCTTTCAAATTTTTAATTCTGTTTGTTTAGCTTTGGCTTTTTGACCATTGTGATGCAAAATCCAAGACATATTACCTGTTTAGTTCTTTGGGTAAAACTACTTACTAATCTAATGCGAGTGAACTGCCCATCCGGAGTGTGCGTGATTGTGCAAAAGTTAGAATGTGCCCGCCACGTGTGCAAGATGCGTATGCGTGCATGCACGACTTGAACACATACGGCTAGGATACGGATCTTGCATTGCGCTGATTTTTGCATAAGTCGTGCATGAAGGAGATGCACGACTTAAATGCGCATACTTTCTATGTGCGTTTCACTCGCATTAAATTGATAAATAATTTGCCAAAAGAATTTAACCAATAATATGTTTGTGTTTATGCATCAGAAGGGTAAAAAAGCCTCTCATTTGCTTTTTATTTTATTATTTATTATTATTTTTAGTTTTAATCCAATGTACTATATTTAGTGCTGTTTTGGCACATTTCGTATTGAAGGAGAAGCTGGGGAAAATGGGCATGCTTGGGTGTCTTTTGTGCATCGTGGGATCTACTATGATTGTACTCCATGCACCTCAAGAAAAGTCTCTTAGTTCTGTACAAGAAATTTGGCAATTGGCTGTTCAACCAGGTATGCTGCTGCCTGCTGAGGTTTCATTGTTTATCCGATAAGAAATGCGGACCCTGATATTGCTGCTTTCTGTTTTGGAATCCAGCTTTCCTCTTGTACACAGCCTCAGCAATGGCTGTAGCATTGTTTTTGATTTTGTATTGTGTTCCTCGCTATGGGCAAACTAACATTTTCGTTTATGTCGGAATATGCTCCATAATTGGATCCTTGACTGTAAGTGACTCTTCCTACCCAATTCAACTTGTGCATAAAAATCAACACCAGAGGTCACCTTTTGTTTTACACTTTCTAATAAAATATGTCATTTCTCAATCTCAGGTCATGAGCATAAAAGCAATTGGCATTGCTATAAAACTTACATTAGAGGGTTCAAACCAGTTTTTCTACTTGCAGACATGGATTTTTACAATGGTTGCAATTTCCTGCATCGTTACTCAATTAAATTACCTTAATATGGTCAGTATCACTCAACTTTTTATGTGAACATAATGTTTGGTGTTTTAAATAAAATAGTCAGAGCCTTAGTTTGTCTTCCCTTGATAATAAAGGACATAGCGATTACTTGTTGGTTTTCTATTATGTGTGTCATCTGCTTGTATTTAGATAAGGAAACATTTTAGTTTGCTGGAGGTGATCATATTTTTTGTAGGCTTCATTGTTGCTTTTTTTTTTTCTGTGGTCACTACCTATTATCAACGTGTGTCTATTGAAGTTTTCATCTAAAGTAGCATATCAATCAAAGAAACTTTTTGTTGGCTATGAGCTAATGTAGAAGTTCGAGATGCAAGCTTCTAGTCCAAATAAGATCATGTAATGCTTGACATGGACCGCCAGGACTGATAATCTTGAAGTCCTGCTTCTTGAATTTTGATTTACAAGATTGTTGTTTCTATGCCTTTCAGTTGTCATCATTTGCTTGTTAGTTGGTCTTCAATCTGGGCTTCCATGATTTCAGGCATTGGATACTTTTAACACAGCAGTTGTTTCTCCGATCTATTATGCCTTGTTCACATCTTTTACAATATTAGCTAGCGCGATCATGTTTAAGGTTGGTATTTTACTGAAACAAAATGAGAAATGCATCCACGGACTTACAGAGACATCTTATGTAGCAAGTGCTCAACTAACTGTTGTATCCTACATCCTCTACTTTTCTTATTTAGGATTATGCTGGTCAAAGTGTAAGCAGTATTGCATCAGAGTTATGTGGTCTAATCACTGTTTTATCTGGAACAACTGTATTGCACAGTACAAGAGAGCCAGATCCTCCAGTCAATACAGGTAATGCCTCATCCACTTTAGTGAGAGCACTTTGGTCTTGTAAGGTCATCACTGTTTTTCCTGCTCAAGATGCTTAAGTTCATATTTACTTGATGGATCTTGAGGGTTTTATTCTTTGTTGGAAATTACTTTTGTAATATAGGCACTGTCAGATTAATGAACTAAGCGTTCTAGTTTCTGATATTTAGGGTTGAGAGTTCTTTAATATTCACCTAAATCCATTATTATATCAATGGACGATTTCTTTTCATTCTATGATTCACTTTCTAAACTTAAATACAGACATTTCTTTAACCCTGCAAAAATCACCTGGAGATTCAAATTGTTGTTCTCATAAATGATATACACCCATGTCATGTCTAACTAGTTAAGTTAGAAAATGAAGAGACATTCGAAGAGGAAAGTTAAACATAAAGTGTTTGGTTAGAGGGCGCATAGACGACATTCAGGACAGACTAGGATTTCTTAGCATAAATAGATATGCTTTGACTGTGAGATTGGAATTTGTTTTCTTTTTTCTAGTTATGTTTAAGTTGAGAGGCTAATGCTGTTTCCAAAAGGGCAGTTTTTCCTCCTTCCTCATGAACAAACTGGTAGAAATTTCCTAATTATTCTCCACATGCAGATTTATTTAGTCCCTTGTCTCCAAAAGTATCATGGTATATCCAAGGCAATGGCGAACCTCGGAAACAGGAGGAGGAGGATGGATCACCCTTTAATTTAATTACTGTTATCCGGCAAGACCATTTCAAATGATATCAGAAGTCTTATGCTGGTGGAACAAGACCTTAGTTAGATCCATCCATTGCTATCCTGCCATCTAGACAGGGCACCCTTACTTTTCTCATTGTCACAGCTCTTCGACTTACTTACACCAAGAAACAGAAATATGGCAGGCTTATTAACTTTACTCGACAGAAATGTGGCTTGTTATAGGGTTCATCTCAGTGACCACATCTATTTGGTTTAGCTAGAGATTCAAGAGACACTATCGCATTGTGCAAGCAGAGACGAGACAGTGCTTCCTTTTTTCGGTGGTTTTGTTCATTGGTAGCATATGAAGTGAAAGCTTGAGTACTATCATCTAAAATTCCGGGGGTGATGCATCTTCCAGTTTGCATTATTGTTATTATTATTATTATTATTTTGCATTATTTTTACCCTCTTGTTTTCCTTCCCCCCCCCCCCCCCCCCCTCCTCCCCTCTTTTGTTTCTTCCTTCTTCAACTGATTCAGTTGAATAATGAAAATCCTGGTTCTGGTTTTGGCCAGGTGGTGGGAGGTAATCTATGTATATTGATCAGTGTAATTTTAATTATTTAATTAGAGTTTGAACCTTATTGGTGGGATATGATATCTATAATATTTATTATTTAGCAGTTATAATCTTCTATGCTTGGAGACCATTAAAGGACTTGAGATTCTGAACCAAAACAAAGCTATTCGGGCTTAAATCATTTGAGGCGAGATATTATGATACACGTTTTTTATTTGGATACCGTAACTGCTATTTTAAGACAGGTAACGGATCCACTTATCATCAAAAAAGTTTACAACTCTTACCACCAATTTAATCAACGTTGATTTTCGTCAATCTAACGGTTATAATTTATTGAAAATTAATAGTATTTATTGTGTCACATTTATTAATTCCCAATAAATTTTAAACGTTAGATTGATGAAAATCAACGGTGATTAAATTGGTTGTAAAAGTTGTAAACTTTTTTTGTGGTAAGTGGATCTCCTTCTTTAAGATAATATGCTTATTTGAATTGTATAAAAAAGGTTACTTTTGAGTAATATATTATAAAAATAAGTATGAAATGTTTTAAAATATTGGTTGGAGGACAGTGAAGTATTTTTTTTAGAAATAATATAAAATCAAGAATATGAAACTTGATATTATAGCTTCAAGAATAATGCTATTTTTTGTTTGAAAATTAATTAGCTTTTAATCTAACAAACAAATTATGTTGTCAAAAAGTAAAACAGCTTTTATGATTAAAAAAAATCTATTTTCTAGCATAACTCAACAAAATAAAAAATGCACATAGAAGTTAGAATGAAGAGACATGCTGTGGAACTTGCATGCCTATGATTTGATTGAAAAAAGTTTTTTGATTTTTAGAAAAAATAAATAAAAAAACCTATTTGATAAGATCTAAAAAATATAACTGTCTATACAAAAAAATAAAAATAAAAATATAACTGTCAAATTTAAAATAAAAAAATACAGAAAACATCCATTTTATTAACTGTACAAAATAATTTTAAAGAAAAAAAATAAAACACAATCAGACAGAGGCTATTAGGAATAACAAGCACATTCGTTTTAGAACATTTATAACTCGAAATTTGGCAGTAAAAAACTAATTTGACATTGAGATATAAAATTATACTACACAAACAAACACGTTGTGGCTGTAGTTTAGTGGTAAGAATTCCACGTTGTGGCCGTGGAGACCTGGGCTCGAATCCCAGCAGCCACACATATTTTGTTTTAATTATTTTTAATCTATTCCTGGAACAAAAAGAAACCTAATTTGCAAATTGAAAAGATAAAACTAGTATTATCTCATGTCAATGATATTTATCTTCTTCTTTTTTAATTTTTTTTTATGCAATGACATTTATCTTTAATCTACTACTAAACATAAGTTTGCCCACCAAGAAATAGCCTGAGAAGCCACCATTCTCCACCAATAAACCTAAACACCGTCTAATGAAAGATTTAAGCTTAGATATGATATATCTCTTTGAATACTCGAACCTCCTCTCCTTGAATACTGAACTAACTTGAGTGTTGCCCTATGATTATGTTCTAGCCGTGTTGGTGTTGGACCAATCAATCTTCATTGACATTTGGCTCAGTATGCACAGCCCATCATTGGGCCAGAAAATTCAGCAAACCTTGAGGACAAGGTTTCTCTTGATGGACTGGCGAATGTAGCAGATAACAGGCCCAAGAGAAACATTAATAGGCCCAATCATCTTAAGGACTATATTGTGGGCTGACAAGAGGAACTAACAATTGTCCTATATATAAGTGGCTTTTAGGAACTAAGAAAATATAGAAGATAATAGACTATTATCTCTTTCACATCCCTTTTTCCTCTTCTTTCTCTTCTCAATTACTGTAATTCTCTTCTCTGTAGCATTCATACATTGCTACAGAATATAAGGATGATTGATTAGTGTAATTCTCTTCTCAATTACTGTAATTCCACTTGCAAGCATCAACGACTATCCCCACACACTAACACGAGACTTTTCAGCTTGCTTTGTCCTCACTCGCACACTTCCCGGGAAAACTTCCCAGGAGGTCACCCATCCCTGAATTGTTCCAAGTCAAGCACGCTTAACTGTGGAGTTTTTCCGATCCGGGCTACCGAAAAGTAGATGCATCTTGTTAGTATAGGTAGTACCAATTAATTCTTATAAGCTATTCTCAGTTGTGCTGTCCTATACCAGCACAATCTCTGGAATCCCTCTCTTTTCGGTGTTATTCAATTCATTCATGTACCCCTCCTGCTGATAGTACGCTAGCTCTTCCACTAACCATACATTCAATTGTACATTAGCTCTTCCACTAACCATACAATTGTCAGCACTCGGGATGTTACAAGAAGCCCAACCTTAACCATTATGTCTATTTCGACACAAACCTGCTTCCATTATGTGGGGTGCCCAGTAATCATTTTTTATTTATGGTAAAAACCCAGTAATCATTTTTATAGTTACCATTGGGACTCACGACAAGTGTACCAATCGTATAAGTAATATAATGTTTAAGTAAGAGATCGTTCCCACGAGGATTCTAAATCAAGCACTAATTCACTAATTCAACTTAAGTTGGACAATCGAAATTGTATTTGTAACAGGATTTGAATTGAAATTTAAAATATTAAAACTAATTTAAAACAAGAATAAGAACAAGAATTTAATGATTTAAATTTACTTAATAGAAAATAAACGTAGCCATGGCTTCGATTTCCCTCAATCTCTCTATTATGTTTGAGTTCCTTCGTTAAGTTAATCGTCTTTAATATCAATTCAATCGATTCTTTTAATTTAATTAGGACTCAATCCCTTGACATCCTAAATCTTTACAATCTTGAAAGAACCCTAGTTCCCCGGATATTCTCCATGAAAATAAGCATTAAGTTCAAGAATCCTAAGACTGCGCAAAACCCTAGAATCATAAGGATTATGATAAAATTGTCAGATAAAGATCATGCACCAACGTTCCTATTGTCATACAATTACCGAGGATCAATCTACAAGATTCAAGCTCATAGAAAGCATTAATAACAGACAATTTCATTCATGATAAAAAGGAAAATTAACGTAAAGAATTATTCAAAGCATAATAAATAAATCGAGTTCCATCTAACCCTAACTACTTAAAAGATTTAGCTAGACATGGTGAAATCAAGAAAGAAAAGAATTAGAAAAGCTCCCCGAAATTCCAATATTAGAATGAGAATTCTTCAATAACTCCAGTGCAGACTTGACTCCGATCCGTCTGCGACCTTTAAGAACACGAACTGGGTGTTTCTTCGCGTTTCCTTTGCCTCCAAGTACCAAGAATTGTCAAAAGCTATCTATTTTTAAGAGAAAAAAATCTGTGCCCTAGGTGGTTAATTGAAGTGGGCTTAAGTTGGTACATTCGGGGTGCTTAAGCCTTAAAAGGTTCTTAGCCTCGCATGGCTAAGGTAAACATAATTGAAATAAAAAGAAGAAGAAGAAAAAGATGAAGAACGCGAAGAACGCTTCAGAGAAAATACTTTGATCCTCAATTTCAAAAATTACAGAATGAATACAATATTTCCTACTCTGCCGTCATATACCCCTACCCAAAGCGGGTTAGGGTTCAGTTCTGACCGGCCGATATGTCTAAAATATGAAATAAAATACATAAAATAAAATAAAACTTCAGCAAAACGTGTCCGACTTGGCGCAAGAAATAGACTAGCTTCCAATCCGAATTGGGCTTCGAGCTCTCATAAGAATTGTAGCCCTTTGTGTTATCTGAAAAACCCAATAAGAACGGAGTCAATCCGACAACTGTGGACCAAGATATGGCCAAAATACAGAAGTAACGTAAAGCTGAAAAATTCTGACGAAAATAAATTAAACCCAATCAAAAACTAAAAATGTAAATTAACTCAAAACATCATTATTTTATTCAAATAAATCCTAAAAATACTAATCAAGAGTAACAAATAAGTGTAATAAAATATGAGTTATCAAGCCTCGAAGATTATGCATGCATTTTTCACGTGGCGTGCTTAAGCGCGCTGATGGGCGGTTAAGCGAGCACTTCGAATCAGAATTTTTTATTTGTAGCGCGCTTAAGCCTGAGTTTGGGGCTTAAGCGCTCTCAGGCAGTGGCTTTTGGCTCTTTTGGAGTTCTTGGGGGCTTAAGCCCCAGATTGGAGGCTTAAGCCTCCACTTCAAGAATTTGATTTTCTTCATTTTTCTCCAAATAAGATCTTCATATTTTCAATTCTTGATCTCCATCTCTCCAAACTTCATATTTGCATCCATTTAACATCAATTCTCTTCAAAATAAGCAAATATACATTATTTCAGTCATAATTCACAAAGTTCATGTTTTGTGTCAATAAACCCTAGTTTTCACTTATTTAACTTGATTATTCATGTAAATTTAGTCTATAAAACTAGATAAACTAAAGGTTTATCAGTTACTCACAGAATCCAAGAAAGAAATAATTGATTTTAGTTGTTTGGAATAAAAGAACAATATTCATAATTTTAGATTATTGTACCTTCACAGTATGAAGTTAGAAAATAAAAATATAATACAATAATGTCATTAATTATTACTCTTATGAAGTTAGAGACTACTTAATTTTTGGGAACTATTAATAAAAAATGTAGAATAAGAAAAAGACAAAAAGATAATTATTTGAAATATAATTTTTAAATAAAAATAAATGGCATAATAGAAAATATGCACATTAAAGAAAAGTATGAATATAAATAAAGATGTTAATTATAAAAGTTGCAAATTATTCATGATAGAGCCACTAAAATTCATGAAGTGTGGAGGGCGGAGATGAGTTTTGGGCTAAAATCGGGAAGCGCATATCAAACTAATTTCATTCACTGGAGAATGCTTGAGGAAGGCTGGGTCAAACTAAACACAGATGGAGCTGCTCGTGGTAATCCTAGCCAGATTTCCTGTAGGGGAGTAATCCAAAACTCTGATGGGGAATTATGTGGTGGATTTTCCTACTTTATAGGAATTTGCATGGCCTTCTTAACAGACTATGGGGATATTGAAATTCACTAAAATATCATATCCAAACTAAAATATATATTGAAATTCATATCCTTAGCTTAAAAAAAAATAAAAAAAATTCATCCTTAATATCATTACAAAGTTAAGAAATTTGTCTAATTTACCATTCTTAGAAGAAGAAAATAGACCGATGATAAAAAAGGTTCAAATATATTAGAAACTTACAACAATTATGAAAAGACAAAAAAAAATAGACCAAATATGTGTAAACCAAAAGAAGAAAATAAACCGAGGATAAAAAAATAGAAGAAAAAATAAAAGAAAATATGTTGAATACTTACAACGATTACATAAAAGACTAAAAATGAAAAAAGTCTAAATCAAAAAAAGAAGAAGACCGAAAACAAAAAAAGAAATAAAAAGAAGAATAAAACCAAATATGTTGAAAGTTTGCAACAATAATTGAAAAGGCTAAAAGTCAAAAAAATAAAAGTAGAATTTAGGAGAACTGTTTCAATTCATTTCTATATTGATATTAAAAATAAAGCATTGAAATAGTTTTATTTTTCCTATCAAGTTGTGAAACTTAAAAGTGTCTTTTGCTAAACTTTTGTTGTGAGAAGTAATATGATGAGATGTCTGTTTATCTTATTTTGCTTATGAATTTTTTGGTAAATAAACTATTTTTATGCAATAATCTGATGAACTTTACAAAAAATTTCATGCCTATTATCTTCATGTTCATTATTTCACAAGTTGAAATCGGAATTAGAACTGATTGGGTTGGATTTCTTCCATTTTTTTTACTTTTCGTGTTTTTTATTGGTGTTGTAAGTTTTCAATATATTTAGTCTTGTTTTTTCTTCTATTTTTTTTGTCCTTAGTCTATTTTTTATTATTTAAACATATTTGTTCTTTCTTTTTCTTCTATTTTCATTTTTTTTTCACTTTTAGTCTTTTATGTCACTTGCAAGTTTCCAATATATTTGGTCTTATTTTTCCTTTTATTTTTTTAGTCTATTTTCTTCTTTTTGATTTAGACTATTTTCATTTCTTACTTTTAGTGTTTTCTCTCATTTTAAGTTTGCGGAACAGTGACCAAAGTGCCATTTTTTGATAAATTTTTTATCCAAATGCCAAGCGAATAGTACTTTTTACCACACTGCCACATGTCATAATTCGCTACCATTGGTAGCGAATTACGTTCGCCAATAATTTCGTGACACGTAGCCATATTACTGACCAAATTCGCTACCACTGATAGCAAATTATGACACGTCAGCTTTTTCCTGCGAAAGTGTGTCACGTGTCACAAAATCATTGGTGAACGTAATTTGCTACCAGTTGTAGTGAATTATGACATGTGACAATCTGGTAAAAAGTACTGTTCACGTGACATTTTGGCAAAAATTTTGCCAAAAAATGGCATTTTAGCCACTCTCCCTAAGTTTGCAACGTATTTGGTCTTTTTTTTTTGTCCTTAGACTATTTTCTTCTTTTCAATTTATACATATTTTTTTTCCCTTCTATTTTCATTTTTTTTTTACTTTTATTCTTTTCTGTAAGTTTTGTAAATTTTCAACATATTTGGTTTGACTTTATTTTTTTCTTTTTTTGTCATGAGTCTATTTTCTTCTTCTAAGAAGGGTAAAATAGACAAATTAGATAAGTTTCTAATGGTATTAAGAATGAATTTGTATAGAAAAAATAATAAGGAGATAATTGATAAGCAATGCAAAATCAAGCATAAAGTATCAAAGCATGAAACTAAGTCAAAGATCACATTAGAATATATATTTAGGATTTAGAACAATATGTCAAGGTGTATACTAGATAGCAATGCATGAGCTTTAGTTATTCATATCATTGCATAATCATAAAGTGCTTAAAAACCTTAGCTTAATAAGTCAAAATTGCATCAAAATGCTTTTAACATGATTTGGGCATACAAGCAGCCTTGCACAACTTAAATATACTTGTTCACACTCATGAAAATCTATTTGAACTTGAAAGAATGCATCTTGAACTCTAAAGGTTGAAATAGGACAATTTGGATGGATTAATATGTCAAAATTGGTTTGGAATGATATTCACATGTTTTGAATACTTAGAAACATTCTCCATATCCAATTACATCTGTTTTATGGATTAGAAGTCATTTTGTTGGTGAAGAATTTAAGATTTCGTGCAAAAGAGCCGATGCCATGAAATATTTGGATATTGGATTTTTCAATATCCGAATATCAATATCCGGATATTTTTCTGACAAATATTTGGACGAACATACATCAATTATTGAACCATTATTACTCCTTCCAACTCTTTATTGCTCATTGATTACATACTTTGATCATTACATATTCTTGAGCTCATCTTTGATTTAAAGCTATACACTTATTAGTTCTTCAACTTATATAATCTGTACTTTGAGAGTACTTATCCATTGTCAAACACCTCAACTTGATTTCTTAAATTAAGAGGGGAGTGCACCCTTTGTATTTGAGAGGATACCAAAATCTTAAGTAAATTTGAAGTGAAGTGTAAAGGCATCCTAGAGCGCGAAGTCTTGGAAGATTGTAATGATTTATCAAGCACCCTTTAAGTTTGATAGTTAGCGAAAAAAATTGATCGAGTGATTTTAGTCTAGACGTATGTCATGGTGGTGGTGACCGAACCAAGATACATCTAATTGCAATTTCTTTAACATTAAATTTTTTACTTTAGTCTTAAAATTATATATTTAGATTGTGTTTATTTATTCACTAGCTTATATTTATTGATCACATACTATTACTACACTTAAATTTTTTCTTGTTAAATCATTTAATTGAAGAAATATTCTTTAAAACATCAAAAAAAATATTTTGCGAAAAGATTTTATATATAAAACTCAATTCTCCCCTTTAAAATATTGAAACCACTTGTCTAAGAAGTAAGAACGTCAACGTTAGATTAGATTAAATTTTATATCATACTTCAGATTGGGATTGATATTATTTCACTGTTACGTTACACATGTAACTGCTAATATACATTATCAATCACATCTTGCAGTATTTCACTCCATTCTGTTAGTATTTTTCTTTTTTTTCGTGCTTCCTCCTCCTCGCCCTCGTTTTCTTTCTCTTTCTTATGGGCCTGAAATGGATTCCAATTCACTACTAGAAAATACATGTATAGTAACGGAATTGCTATGAAAATTCCGTTGCTAATTTCATCCTCGCTACTATTTTCCGTCACAAATTCCATCGCAAACAATTTTGGGAGGGAATTTGTGACGGAAAATAGTAGTGACGATGAAATTAGCGACGAAATTTCCATAACAATTTCGTCGCTATATAAGTTTTTTCTAGTAGTGATTAACGTTCATATTTGATAAGATATGAAATCTTTTTGCTCAATAAAGTAAATCAAAATATCTCTAATCTTTAATTTATTTAAAAAATATTAATTAAAATTTTATCCAATTAAAATAAACTGGTAAAATTAGGTAGGAAGAGTTTTGCCTCCAATATGATTTTACTTGGCTTGAATTAGATTAATTGAGTAATTGAGTAATTGATGATCTCAAGGATAACATATATATATATATATATATATATATGAGAAATATTACTCTCCTTTTACATAAGGTAACTTATCTCATTTTCTCTCACTTCGATTTTCGCACCCCACTTTTTTCTTCTTTTTCTTGTAATGGTGGGACCCACCCATTTTCTCTCTACCACACATATATATATATATATATATATATATATATATATATATATATATATAAATTTAAAATATTTTTTGCAACAAATATATATTCACTTTATAAATTTCTATTGTCTTATCATAAGAGACTAGATTCCACTTTTAGTGGAAAAGATTCACAGAGATTCCATGTCACAAAGCATACACATCACCTGCAGTTTGTACTCTTCTAACAGTAAGAAGCATTCCCATCCCCATATTATGAGGATGACCAAGTCCAAAGAGCATTGAAAGTAACTGATCCTCTTAGGTTTTATTTGGGACACATGCTATACCACACAGAAAAAGAGAGAAATCATATATATATATATATATATATATAACCATATCATGAGGTAAGTGGCTAGTTAATCTAGCATCCATGGCTTCTTCTCCACCTTTGCCAATAGCATACGAAGCAGGGACGAGTTTAGCGGTGCCAGAATGGTTGAACAAAGGGGATAACGCATGGCAAATGATATCAGCAACACTGGTTGGGATTCAAAGCATGCCAGGGTTGGTGATCTTATACGGAAGCATAGTAAAGAAAAAATGGGCCGTGAACTCAGCTTTCATGGCTCTCTATGCATTTGCAGCAGTTATTATTTGTTGGGTTACATGGGCTTACAAGATGTCCTTTGGGCGTAAACTGTTACCCTTTTGGGGAAGAGCTGGTCCTGCCTTGGGACAGAAGTTTCTGATCAAACATGCGGCGCTGCCGGCCACCGCGCATTTCTATCACAACGGCGTCGTGGAGACGGCGGAGATTGAGCCGTTTTATCCTATGGCCAGTATGGTGTGGTTCCAGTGTGTTTTTGCTGCTATCACTGTTGTTATCTTGGCAGGATCAGTTTTGGCTAGGATGAACTTCAAGGCGTGGATGATGTTTGTGCCTCTATGGGTCACTTTTAGTTACACTGTTGGTGCTTTCAGCTTGTGGGGTGGTGGCTTCTTGTTCCAGTGGGGTGTTATGGATTATTCTGGTGGTTATGTCATTCATCTTTCTTCTGGTATTGCTGGCTTCACTGCTGCTTATTGGGTTAGTAGTTACTGATGTTCTTGCTCTTTTACCCTTTCATACTTAGTACCTCCAGAAAATTTCAAGTATTGTGTTGCTTCATTTTTTTTAATTATTAACTTATTAATAATTTGCCCAAGTTAAGAGATTCAACTTATGTGGTTGAGATTCAGCAAAAATAAAAAAGACAGATATGTATATCAACATCTTAGGGTCAATTTTTTCATTGATTGCGTATAACTATTTTTTTTTCCCCTTTAGCTGGTTTGGCAGTAGTAGAAAATCAATAACTTTGACGACGGACATATTCCGTCGATAATCAAGTAATTTCTGTCAAAAAATTTTGTTTGGTAAGATTACAAAAGTCAAGGGTAATGGTGTAAGCACTAATTAATTACTTAATTAAGGAGGTACATAATAGAGAAAGTTAGAGTAATTTTTCGGGTCAAATAGTGAGGTAAGCCGAGGTGAGGGGAATGGTGCAGTAAATTGTAAGACTTTTTTTTATAGGAATCCAATTTTTCCATGATTTTGATCTTTGAATATTTTTAAAATAAAATTAATGCTATTAATACCATGAGGGATGTGGTATTATTGGATTTCCGATAAGTGAAAAAATATTTTGATCTCTGCGTCAGCAACGCCAAACAATATTTTCTTCCTGCACCACTAACGGGGTAATGGCACCACTAGCGCTAAGTCTTCAAGTGATATTTTATTTGCACGCCAATAGCACAATAATGGTGCCACTAGTGCTAGTAGTGTAATTTTTAAAATTACCTTATATTACCAATAATATTTGACAATTAACCAAACATAGAATTAGAAAATTTGAACTAACATTCCTGGTAATATTTTGGCTTACCAAATAATTTTTTGTCACATCCCTAAAAAATTTATTTTTCCAATATATTTCTGAGTAATCGTGATTTCTAAACATAAAAAAATTTCTCCTCTACCAAACACTTACTAACTATTGTAATAGTATATATGAAGTATGGATGTACCATCATTATATATTAATTTTAAGGTTATCTATGTACGTCTCGTTCAAATTTTTGAATACTTTTTTGCTTGTAGTGTCATCACAAAAGAAAATAATCAATGTTATTCCCAACAAAATTGTATAGATTTAAGTCCCAAGTGGAGATGGTGATGTTGATGAAAGGTAGTTGAACGGATTAAATTAATGATTTTTATGATTTAAATATATTAGGTGGGGCCAAGATCAAAGAAGGACAGGGAGAGATTCCCACCAAACAATGTGTTACTAATGTTGGCAGGAGCAGGACTACTATGGCTAGGATGGGCAGGTTTCAACGGAGGAGATCCTTATGCAGCCAACACAGATTCATCCATGGCAGTAATCAACACCAACGTCAGCGCCGCCACAAGCCTCCTTGTGTGGACATGGCTCGACGTTATTTACTTCAAGAAACCCTCCGTTATTGGAGCCGTTCAGGGCATGATCACTGGCTTAGTTTGCATCACTCCTGGCGCTGGTACGTACCTCCTTTTTTACATTTATTTTTTTAATATATATATTTATTATGACAATTATAAGGAGGTTTTAACTGAATCTAAGGGATGCCATTGTTGACTTTTCTGAATATTTTTTTCCCACCAAAGTCGAGTACACTTAACAATTTCATACTTGATTGTATAATAAGAAAAAGAGGAAGGTTATACTTACAATTTTTTTTTATAACTTCTTGTAATCATATCTTAACACTGTTAATTTCTGTCAATTAACAGTTATGATTTTCGTAAATTAAACTCATTAATTAATTATTAGTTTACAATAAATGATAACGGTTGATTGTCAGAAATCAATAGTATTAAGATATGATTTTAAGAGGTTGTAAAAAAAAATTATAAGTATAAATTTCTTAGAAAAAGTAAAGTTAGGAGACCGATTAGAAAAATGATATATTTTTTAAAGAAAGACTGATTAGCTTAATATCATGTCATTGGTGTGCGTTCTCAATTGGCTAGATGACCTGTTGGTTAGCTGGCATATAATATATTGACCATCTGACAAGGTCAAAACACTTAAAATACTTATGACATATGGATCCTTTTTATACGTGATTATATTCCCCCCATACTTACGACATATGGATCCTCTTTATTGTCGTGACCTATACTAGCATATCTTTAGTATAATAATTATAATAAGAATACCTACTCCTTTACTAAAAATAAAAAAGGTGGGACTTAGATAAGAATAATCATAAAAAAAATAGGTAAAATGATAAAAAATATTTTTTTTTCAAATTTAATAAAAGATCTACTGAATTTTCAATACTACCAAAATATGGAAGATATTTTCAACCCGTACACTTGAAGAGTTGACAACCTCGCACCATTGTGGAACCCACGTGATTGGAAATGGTTAAGACACTATATTTCTCACACTTGAGAAATCTTATGTACTAAGTACTGTATCCCGTCTAAAAAAGGCATGTTCATTACCATCACTTACCTTATTGAAGCTCTGTCAGATTCTCCTCTCACTGGCTATATCTCTGAACCCATTCACTTCCTCTTTGACTCTCAGCTCTTTTGAGGCTTATACGGTCCTTCCAAAGCTGTGAATACTATTTCCTCTTCAATTATCGTCATATTAATATACTTCACCCGTATTAGGAAAACATCTTCCAATTCTCCTTTGTGACAAGTTCAGTGTATAATTTCTTCTATGCTATAAAGGATTACAAGTTTAACTAAGATCTGTACTCAAAATTCACAAATCTAATTACTTGAGTTCTGAACAAGTAACAAAAGTTATCTAATTCTCTTATACCCACGCATTATATATTATATATACTCTTAGAGATATATAAAATCACTAATGTAACTTCACTTTCAATTTGAGTTTTTGGGTTAAATTTGTTCTTTATATGATAGCTTTCGTGACCAAGTGGTCACGAGTTCGATCCTCGCTGCCTCTCATTTTTTCTTTTGAAATTTCTTAACACAAGTAAATGGGTCTGTGCATTGTCCATCCTTCAAGTCTAATAAACTTTTGTGTAATAAGACGTGTTAGAGATATATAAAATCATTAATATAATCTCACCTATCAGCTTAAACTTTTGAGTTGAATTGATTCCTCAATCTCACGTAATTCTAATAGTATATGTGGCTAAAGTTTTTTTCTTTTTTCTTTTTAAAGATCAAATCCCATTATTCGATTGGAACCACGAAAACTAGAGTTGGTATCAAACTCTATTCTTTTCACAGTTTTTCATTTGGGTTTATCGCAGATCCCGATTAATTTGGAATAAAAGTGTGGTTGATGTTTTAATAATCATGTTTATATTGTTTCTGAACAGGCCTGGTTCAAGGATGGGCTGCCATAGTGATGGGAGTTCTATCAGGAAGTGTGCCATGGTTCACTATGATGATATTAGGCAAGAAGTTAAAAGTGTTCCAAAATGTAGATGACACCCTAGCGGTGTTCCACACTCATGCTGTGGCCGGATTCCTTGGCGGTATACTCACCGGCCTCTTCGCGGAGCCCCGTCTAAGTGCACTCTTCTTGCCCGTTACCAACTCTAGAGGTGGAGTCTATGGAGGCTCCGGTGCAGTCCAAATCCTTAAACAAATAGTGGGAGGATTGTTCATCATTGGATGGAACGTTGTGGTCACTTCAATTGTTTGTCTAGTTATAAATTTCATCGTTCCACTGAGAATGCCTGAGGAGGAGTTGCTGATTGGGGATGATGCAGTTCATGGGGAGGAAGCTTATGCTTTGTGGGGTGATGGTGAGAAACTTGGAATTTATGTAGATGAAACCAGCCACCTTAGAGCGGCATCAAGTGGTGCCACTCAAGTCGTCTAGAGGATTGCAAATCAAAAGCTTGAAGAGTTGATTCCTTATTGTTAGTATATTCACTATATATTAATGGCAGTTTGTGTGTGTCATAATGTATAGCTAATTTGGCGAAAAATCTAGGTACTACATGTGTAGGTACAACGGACCAATAAGAATGCGCCATGTCAACTGTTATTGTATTGTAAAGAGAAATAAAAAAATAACTTTTATATTTTAAATTATGTACTACTGGTAATACATAGTGTAAATATCACCGTCACATCTAGTGATCAGTACGACGGTGATACTAAAAATGCTCTCCTAATTTGTGTCTGAACTTGGGAAATATTGATGATACTACTACTGCACCATTTACTCGGTGCAACTAGCCAATAAAAATTGAGGAATTATTGTAATGCTTGTGCAAACAGGAGAAAAAAATAATTTTTTTATCAAGTGTCACTTCTTGAATTGCAGATGTATCTACTACAGAAAATGATGAGATATTGACCATAATGACACGTTTGTCACTAAAAAATACCAGTATGCCACGTTCCAATCAAATTTTGCCAAAATGCCACGTTACATTCTCGCTACACCACCCAGCGAGAATGGACTGGACACGTGGCAGCGTCTGCATGGCAGCCATTCTCGCTGAGAAACTTCTAGTGGAGCTGGCGCTATCCGCGAACAATTATCTGATCTGGATTTAAAACTTAAACATTCACTCTCTTTCTGTAAAGAACCTTGAGATACACCATCCCAAAAGCTAGCTCAAAGGGTGAGAGTGCCCAAGGTCTTATAAACTCCACATTAGTTGCACATACAACTAATGTGGGACTATATAACTCAACACGTCCCCTCACGCAAGAGCCCTTTGGGCTTAAAGGGTGGATTATGCACAGGCCCAATTTTTTGTTTACCTTTTTGTGCTTTTTATTTTAATTCGCCTTTAAAGTGGGGGGCGGTGAGGATCGAACTTGTGACCTTGTAATCACTCAAGCTCTGATACCATGTAAAGATACTCGGGATACACCATCCCAAAAGCTAGCTCAAAGGATAAGAGTTCCCAAGGCCTTATAAAGACCACATTAGTTGCCGACACAATCAATGTGAGACTATATATCTCAACACTTTCTACCGAAGAAAGAAATATTTATAACAACGAAGCAATTGTCAAGGGCGCGCGCTACTACTGAGCTAATAGCCCATCGAACCCTCGGTACAAAAATTCGTACAACGGATTAGCAATCCGACGCTTTAGTCCACTCAGCCATCTTTCCCCACTAAAAAAAAAACTATTCTTTATATCTTACTTTTTTCTTATTTTTTTTATGGCTGAGTGCTGACACGTGGCAAAAGTACATGCATTCTCGCTGGGCAGCCCAACGAGATTAGCCACCTAAACAACTTTTGCAGAGAATGTCTGTACTTTTGCCACGTGTCAGCGCCCTGCCATTATCGCTGGGCTGCTCAGCTAGAATGGCTGCCCATACAGACGCTGCCACGTGTCTAGTCTATTCTCGTTGGGTGGCGTAGCGAGAATGTGACGTGATATTTTGGCAAAATTTGATTGAAATGTAACATGCAGACAAATACTATTCATAAGAGTCACATATTGGTCAATTTCCCGAAAATGATCTCCTGGAACTGGGTGTGAATCTATGTTGGGGAAAGTGAGTCCTCGCAAAAGGATCTGATCTGTTTTATGTTTGTGTATTTATACATGTGATTCTGATTTTGTTATGTTTGTGTATATATGCGTTATCGTTACTCTGATTTTATTGGCCTTCTTTTTTAGCGTTTAGGTGGTGTTTGGTTAATGGGTTTTTGACAAAACCCATGGAAATGAAGATAGCATTTTGGAAAGCCAACGTTTGGTTCATAGAGATTTGGCTGAATACCCAGGCAAAATGGATGCATACCATTTTCAATTTACTGCCATTTACCTATGCTTCTGCACTGTTTAAAAACCCAAAAAAGGAGGTGGTTTTTTCAAAGAAACCCAGCTTTCCAGGTAGCGTTGCAGACGGGGCATACGAGTTGTAATTTGTTTTGGTTGTTTTGGTTGCAGACGAGCGTTGCAGACCGGGGCGTACGAGTTGTAATTTGTTTTGGTTGTTTGGTTGTAAATTTTATTATAACAAGGGTATTTTCGTCATAGTACATTATTTCCCCATATATATTATTCTTATCCGTTCTCCAATACACGCTTTTCAGCAACAAAGACTTTTCATGCATGATTAAAAAAAAAAAAACTGCATTCATATTCATAGTGTTACAAAAGGGATAATATGGGCCAAGATATAAAAGTACATATTTTCTAATATGATGATTATTTTACATAAATATAATCCAACTCGATAAGATTAATTGAATAATCGATAAATTATTAGAAAAATATTATTTCACGGAATTAAAGTAGGCATAAACTCAAAAAGAGACTTCCAAGAAAACTTGGATTTCACGTGGTAAACTGTTACAGAGTTATTTATCTATCCCATTATATCTTGTTTTATTTTGAAAATTAATAGAGAACTAATTACATTAAGATGCTTAAATATCAAAAGATACTCTCAACGAATAGAAAAATCCACGCAGGAGATTTAGAACTCTGGGACGATCATCACGAGCTGAATCTATTTTTTCTTTGCAAGATCTGCAGGATGACACCCATCTCATAGTTGCTAGTCCAAATAACATTTAATGGTCTAGACAAAACTATGTTTCCATTCCAAGTGGTTAATATTGTATCACATTTTAAAAGTGCTTCAATGAACTACCCAAAAAAAAAAAAAAGTGCTTCAATATTCTATCATTGTATCATGCAAACAAAGTCGAATATCGAAGAGGAGGGATAAATGCTACTTACCAATATGATGATCAAGAAAAGACTTTGCAAGATAATCTTCCTCATAGATTTTGATACGCCCACGTAGGTCTTTATGGTGTTGGACTGGCTTTCGAATAGTAAAAGTCTCTTGTGCTCTTCCTGATTGTAAGGCATTTTAAGTTCTTTCATGAATTTTTCTCTAAACTCTCTAAGATTTCCTTGTATTGGCTTCATAATTGTTAGGAATATAAAACATAATTAACCATATCAATTGGCTAGATAAGTGTAACTCAAGTATATATAGGTCTCTTTGTGCTACTGCAATGGTAACTAATTAAATAACCATTGAACTTAAGGTGTATGTCTTTTGAACCATTTTCCTAGATACCAATAATATAAAATAACTTTATCTACCAAAAAATCAAGAAGTATAAAAAACACCAATAATAATGATATACAAGATTTTACATGAAAATCCAACCGGAAAACATCACGGGAATAACTCTCAGAATTTCACTAAAAATATCTGGAGTATTTAAAAAACTTATCTCTATGAGAAAATAATAATAACTCCCTCACACTAAAAATGCTTTAATTTGACATTTCTCTTTAAATTTTTTTACTAAAGCATTTGTTATGCTTTTTTTTGGTGTGTTTAAAACTTGCTCAAACACCCTTTATATAGACAAGTTTTCATCTAATCAAAAAGCTCATAAGTAATAGCCAATATAGTAACATGTTTTCCCATGTGGAAAACAAGTAGCCGATCATGTTTAAAATTAATAGCCTACCATGCGAAATTGAGTCAACCATTTCAAGAATCTCCACCTTGACTTTATTTCTTCCTGTAGTACTATTGTGAACTTCCTTTTACTGTTCCTAGATACTCCACCTTGACTTATTTTTTAATGACTTGGACAAAATAAAATGTTGAAATTTTTTTTGGTACCACGACATAAATTATTTTACTCAATCACATAGATATAATAAAAGTGGATATTTTAAAGGTTTTCTTTAAGAGGAAATGGGGAATCAATGGTTTCCATTTTCATACCACACATAGAAAAAGAGATGCGCTCCAAGACAACAGGAGAAACAAGTATGTATGTTTGGTTAACCTGGGTTGTTGTATGCGTGTAATGTCGTAGAATGGCACCAATGGTTTTTTCCCTTTGCTGTCGCCAAAATATCTACGGCACCGCAACGTGTTGAGTATTGCTTCATTTCCTCTATTTCTTGTCAGTAGTGACACCACACTCTCCACCTACCAAAAGTTGCTTGTGAGTTGCCATGTTGCACTGACAATACACATGTCACAATTTCAAGCCTTAGGATTTGGATCTCTATACATCATTATTTTTTTCTTATCGATAACTTTTCCTAATTATTTGTAGAGCGATTTGTGCTGATTCTCAACTTGTCAATATGATTAGTGCATTTTTCTTTCTTTTTATAATCCACATATCATTTTCAGAAGGTATTTTTGTTCGAGATAAGTATAAGATTAAGATTTTAAATCTCTTCTAAAAATAATATTAAGGAGGATCGAATATATGATCTCACCACATTTGCTCAACTTTTACATGTCAACTGAATTATCGTCATTTGATGTTAATGAATTTTTCTAATCTTATATAGGAATGTTTCTTTAATCTAAATTTTTCTAATCTTATATAGGAATGTTTCTTTAATCTAAATTTTTCTATAATACAAAAATCGAACAAGCCTTTTGTCAAAATACGAATAAATTTTTCTTAATTATAGTAAATTCTCCCATTAAAACTACATAAGAAATATATATAATTGATTGAAAAAACTAAAAATTAAATTTATTAAAACATTTATAATTAGTTTCACAAAATAATTTAATTTTTTTGAGAAAATAAAAATAGTGCATATCATTTTTTAAGAAAAAATAAATTAAGAAATTCAAATATTTTCAAAAAATATTTCATTAACAGAAAAATATTTCTGTAATTGCAGCAAAAATATTTATCTGCTACACACTATGGCGGAGCCACATATAGTCTGGGTGTGGCATCAGCTCGAGCTAAATTTTATCAAATTATATTTATTATATATAATTAATTATAATTTGACCCGAGTTAAAATCGTAATTTGACCCGGGCTACAATTTTTAATTTGGCCTTATCTAAAACGGAAAATAGTTTTGGTGAAAAATTTAGATAAGTTCTATTAAGTTATGTGCTTTGTATTTAATATAATTTAAATATATTATGATATGAATTAATTAAAATTAAGAAAAATAAATATACATAATTTTTTGGTGCGGACTCAAATTAGAGCCTAACTCCACCACTAACCCTATGTATTCTCATAAATATATATTATAATTTTTGAAATTAATTGTATTTTTGTGGGACTCACTTTTTATTTAATGAGAATGGCAGACAACCCTTTATTGCATGTATATAAATAACCATATAATTTTAATTTTATTGCACTGCACACCGCATAGATGAGAATAACATGTGTACACGCCTTTCAGTCGGATTCTCATCAAACTGTTTCAGAAAGAATCATAACATAAACGAGGGATGAAGATTGAAGACGATAAATATTATTATAAAATTAAAATAAAAGAAGTTTTGTGGGATTCTCATTCTATTCCCACCATTGGTCATTGTCCACTGACACTATCCGGTATCCTGTAACTAATATTCTATTATTCTTAATTTGCAACTTGGCCCTCATCATATCTTATTCTGGCTTCTCTTTTCCAAGGAAAAAGTTCTCCTTGCTTTCCTTTTAAGTACTGTTTGTTTCTAATGGCCATGTTGTGGGTCCCATGCACCTGCACTACATTCATTAATCATTCAACTGAGTCAACTCACTTTATCTTCCTTGAAACTCGTCACGACACGACCAAAAGTTTCTCCTACTCCACTTGCTTCGCTCCTGTCATATCATATCAGTGTTCTGTTCATGCCCTTCATGATGTTCTCCAACCAACGCCTCAAACTAGTAGGTTTTCTACTTTGCTTACCCCTGTCAAATACTAGCGTTGCTTCTTCTGGTGTAAATAGAAGCTTCAATGTTGACAACCATACCATGTAGGATTCTTTAATCCAAATGCAGGGTTTTTTATGTTCTATGATTCTTCTTATCTCTCTCTTGTATTTCTTTTTAAAAAAAAAAAACAAAAACTGAATTACTTGTTCTTTAATTTGTCGCTGTAATGAACTTCATATGCACAGTTCTTGCAACTACGTTATTGTGTGTAACTGTCACGCAGGGGAACACACCTTGTCTTTGGTTTGAATAAATGCCCTGTTTTGGTTTCTTAAGCTGCTATTTATGTTTTTCTTATACTCTTGATTTCTCTCGTGTTTGCCTTTGGTGTAACAAAGAGTTATGAACTTGTATATCCCGCTAGAAAATTATTATTTGAAATAAAAAGTTTATATCTTTTGTGAGCATAATGTTTGTATATATATATATATATATATATATATATATATATATATATAGAATGTTGGGTTTATGATGAGTTTAAGTCACATGCGCTTTAACCGTCCAAGCTAAGGTTTTTTTTCTTGTGAAAATGTTATTAACGTGTGTTTCTCTTGGTGAATATTTCTTACCCTTGAGAAATATGAAAAGGGACTCGTCTAGATGGTGAATTCTCCTTCGAGGTGAAAGTGGCTTATATGTTTCACTCAAATTTTGGCTGGGGTGCTCTCAAAATATTGACAAGGTGGCTGATATTCCTTAGTGTCTTGAGACTCAGTTATCCAACCACAGATCCTGATGTGGAAGGTGTGGTAAAATTATCTGTTTTTCTTTTCTCAAGTGAAGAATATACTGTTTAATTTTGATCCCATATCAGTGTAATGAATTTTATACTATTAATGAATCATATGATACATGTTTAAAAAAAAATGTCAAAAGCTTAGTTACTATAATCATGTTATTTGACACATGGGTGCTAGTACCCAACTTTTATAACTTTAAAATTCATAAACACTTGTGTTGCTCTATCCCATTAATGATCTTAGGTTTTCCACATGTTAGAAATTAGATTATTACTACATTTTATCCCCATAAACCTTTTCGACCATGTTATTCTCCTGTTCATGCATAACTTCAACTCCCATTTGACAATGTTTTGTTATCTATTGACTGTTGACAGTCTTAATTGAATCATTTAGATCTATATTAACATCATTATCTGTTTTGGCTAATATCCAGGTGAAGCTTTGCTTGAATTTTTGAAGGCCCTCAATGATTCCAATAATCAAATTAGAGACTGGGATAGTTATTTTGTGAGCCCGTGCTATAGTTGGTCTAATGTCACTTGTAGTAACAGACATGTTATATCTCTGTAAGTTCATACACATGGAATGTAGAGAATGCTTCTGACTACTATTTTCTTAATCTGGTTTTTTTGGTACTTATCTATATTGGTTTTATTTCACACAGGAAATTTTATTAAGGTTTGCAGCAGTAATTTAGCTTGACCGTGCACTAATTGATCTGCAGGAGCCTGGCATCCAATGGATTTTCTGGAACCCTTTCTCCCTCAATTGCCAAATTGAAATATTTGGTTAGCTTGTAAGTGTTATCGTGATAGTTTAACATTTGTAAGACTTGGTAATTCTGCTAATGTACTTATGCAGCAAAACCAATTAACATTATTTTTATGGAAAAACATTTTCTCATATTGCATAAGAATTCGATTCTCATGTTATGACTCTTCGATTTGCATGCAAAGCTTTTCTTTTCTTTTTCATTTTTTAATAAATGTGGGGCCCACCACTAGTTGAGTCACAACATGAGAATTCAATTCTTATGCAACATGAGAAAATCAAACCCCTTATTTTATACTAGTAAATTTTCCTGGATCTTGGAATATGATGCCATAGATGAGAGGGAAATGTTTGTATTTTACTTTTGGGAATCAATAATGAATTTGGACAAATGCATACTGTCATTTTCCAAGTAACCACTTCACTGTTATAAACTGAAAGTCATTTTCTGAATATTGATTAATTTCAGATTCAATCCAAAATGTCATTTTACTAAGAAAATTTTATGCCTTAAAGAATGTATCATCAAATTGTAAGGCAATCCAATTCTTATTCTGGCAGATTGTAAGAAATCATGTAAAACATATACCAAATCTCCAGTTCGGTGAATACATTGGCTAATGGCATGGTTTCTCATGCAGGGAATTGCAGAACAACAATCTTTCAGGCCCCTTACCTGATTACATTGCCAACTTGACAAACCTAGAATATCTAAATCTTGCTGATAATAATTTTAAAGGTTCTATACCAGCTACATGGGGTCAACTTTCCAATCTAAAGCATCTGTATGGCTGCACTTTCCACTTTCCATTTCTAGATGGTCCTTTTCCCTCCTTAAATGTATAAAAAATGATTAAAAAAGGTTTCTTGGATTATCATGAGGTATATTATTGACACTGTTGATCTCATGCATGATCCAGGTTCTTGAGAGGGAATGACTTATCTGGACACATTCCCGATACTGTTGCAAACCTTAGTGGGTTGGCAGAACTGTAAGAATTTTTATTCTGAAGAAGAATATTTTTCTTTTAATGACTTGTTGCTGGCATTCTTTATTGCATAAAAATTTCTGGTGCTTCTCATATCCTAATCTTATATGCAATATGGTGCTTCTATATTTTTATTAGTGCTTTCATTTGACAGGGATCTTTCATCTAATGGTCTTACTGGAAGTATCCCAATGCCACTCTTTTCGATTCCATTGTTTAAGTAAATTTCATTAGAACATCATTGTTTGAGTATTTTCATTAAGTTACAAATATTTCTGTACTCTTGTAATTTATGGCTTCGTTTTATTTCATGTTACAGTTTTTCAGATACGCTCCTTCGTTGTGGGTCTAGATTGGAGCAGCCTTGTGTTTCAAATTCTGCACTTTCTGGTTTGTTTTTAACCTTTATGTTTTGTCCATATAGCTTCAATATGTAAATTAGTTTAAGATTGACACATCCCTCAAAATAAATAAATAAAAGTTAGCTAGAAGGTACTTAGCTTTTACCACTTCCTGCAGCTTCAACCAACAAATCAAAACGTGCAGTAGTTGTTAGTTTTGCAAGTTGTGGTTCATTTGCCTTTTTGTGTCTTGTGGCTATCTTTGCCTATAGATGCCATCTCATGCAGAGACACAAAAGTGATGTCTTTTTTGATGTTCCAGGTAATTTTTTCTTTCTATTTAAAATTCCTTCGGTCCAAGCATGAGCTAACTTATGTCTAGTGGCAAAAAATGTTCCTCTATTTAATGAAATATATAGAAAATATTTCCATTTAGAAGGCTTAGTTTATTTAGTAAAAATGTAAATATATGAATGATTTAAGTACCTTAAGAGTGATACATAATGCCTGGAAAACTCCTTTCAAGGGTAATATCTGATAAATTTTACAGGTGAAGATGAGAGCCAAATTTCCTTTTGGCAATTGAGAAGATTTTCATGGCGTGAACTCCAACATGCTACTAAAAATTTCAGTGAAAGCCATGTAGTTGGCCAGGGGGGCTTTGGAAAAGTTTATAGAGGAGTACTCTCAGATAGTACAAAAGTTGCTGTGAAACGCCTTGCTGATTATCATACTCCTGGTGGAGAGGCTGCATTCCAAAGAGAAGTTCAACTTCTAAGTGTTGCAGTTCATAAGAATCTCCTAAGATTGATTGGTTTCTGTACAACCTCAACTGAAAGAATCCTAGTGTATCCTTTCATGGAAAATCGAAGTGTAGCATATCGACTGAGAGGTATATATTATTATAATTGTTAGAGAAGTATAAAACCATTAAAGTAGCCTCACCCAACAGCTTAAGCTTTTGAGTTGAAATTGGTTCTTTACATGGTATCAGAGTCTTGGTGTCACAGGTTCGATCCTCACCATCCCCCTTTTAGTTAATAATTAATTAAGTCTTGTGGAGTCTCTTAGCCTGGGTAGGTAGACCTGTACATTATCCACTCTTCAAGTCCAATGGGCTCTTGTGTGAGGGGATGTATTAGAGAAGTATAAAACCATTAAGGTAGCCTCATCCAACAACTCAAGCTTTTGGGTTGGAATTGGTTCTTTACAATAACTTCCTCCATCAATGTTAGGACAACTTCAATCACACACTATAGCAAATAGAAAAAAACACGAGACACGGTTTACTGTGGTTCACCCCAATATAAGGTTACGTCGAAGTTCACCTCTATATAAGGTTACGTCCAAGTTTGTCACTATATTCTTCTCACAATACTCGGTATTAGAGAATATAAATGGACTTAGATAACCATAAACCGCAATAGCTATTCATAGGCCCAAAAAATTACAAAATAAAACCGAGACTTACAATAGTATCAAGCTTCTATGACTAGGGAGCCTGGCCCTTACGCCAGACCCTCTATAAGTCATTATCTTGATGCAAAGTACGAGTCATACTCAACAATTCTCCCAATAATGGCTAGGCTAGATTGCAGTTTTTTTAATTATCACCAAGGCTCAAACTTCAGGTCCTGTAAAAGCAAGTCATATTCTTTGAGAGCATAATATATAGTTGCAGAAACATAGAATGGACATCAACCCAGGTCATCAGTGTGCTAATTAGTGTTTTATACAATTTTAAGAGGCATGCAAAGATGAATAGATGCAAACAGTTCTAAGTGAAACAGAGAAATTAAGGAATTGGTTATTTAATCTAGCACTAATAAGATTTATGATATTTGCTTGTGACATTATTTCTAAATGTTGCTTTAGATTTAAAACCGGATGAGAAAGGTTTGGACTGGCCAATGAGGAAACGGGTGGCTTTTGGTACAGCTCATGGCTTGGAGTATCTACATGAGCAATGCAATCCTAAGATAATACACCGGGATTTGAAGGCTGCAAATATCTTACTAGATGATGACTTTGAAGCTGTTCTAGGAGATTTTGGGCTAGCTAAGCTAGTAGATACAAGGATGACTCATGTTACCACTGAAGTGCGAGGCACAATGGGTCATATAGCCCCAGAATATTTATCCACAGGAAAATCATCAGAAAAGACAGATGTCTTTGGATATGGTATAACACTTCTTGAACTAGTAACTGGACAACGTACAATTGACTTCTTTCGGCTTCAAGAGGAGGAGGATGTTCTTCTGCTTGATCATGTAACTATTTCTTTATTATTTAACATCAACCATGCTTAATGGTTATACATGTTTATTGTTAGAGTTTAATATAAACCATTAAAGAGGCTTTCACCCAATACCTTAAGATTTTAGGTTGAAGTGGTTCTTTACATGGTATCAGAGCTTCAGTGACCACAAGGTCACGAGTTTGATCCTCACTGTCCCTCACTTTCTAGTGAAATTAAAATAAGTACATGGTAAACAAAAAATTGGACTTGTGTAATATCCACGCTTCAAGGCCAAAGGACTCTTGCGTAAGGGGATGTGTTAGAGTTTAATATATACCATTAAAGAGCCCTCACCTGACAGCTTAAGCTTTTAGGTTGAATTGGTTCTTTACATTTATCAATTTAAGGAATCTTATTAGATTTTGTTTTCATTTTTTTTATTAGATGTGATGTTTATGTTGATGAATGATCTATATACAGATCAAAGAGCTACTGAGAGAAAATAGGCTGGAGGATATAGTGGATAGAAATTTGCAGACTTATGATCTCAAAGAAGTTGAGGCCATTGTTCATGTTGCATTGCTTTGCACTCAAGGTTTCCCTGAGGAACGTCCAACCATGTCAGAGGTAGTAAAGATGCTTAAGGGTGTGGGTTTGGCAGAGAGATGGGTTGACTGGGAGCAACATGAAGAGGTGAGTAATCAACTCATGTCTCACCAGTTTGTTTGGAATGATGAATCTACACCTCATCAAGAGGCTATACAACTTTCCAGAGCAAGATAGACATATAGCTGGAGTCAATTTTGAAATGTAATTGCTTGTAACATAATGTTAGCTTTTCCTATTTATATCTGAGGATTAGTGTATCGTTTATTTCTAATCTTATTGTACAAAAAAATGTTTCATTTAAAATATCTTGTGATTTCTGAAGCAGTGAGATAAGCATTGAATCATGAAAATTGAGTCCTGCTCCTTATGTAAAGAAAAAGAAAAAACAACAAAAGCATAACAAGGTTATTCTTCCTAATTACACGCTTACAAGATTGATGTTGCCGACGAAGTGTGGATTTGACGTTATTGTCTTATAATTTGGATAGAAAATGCCTTCAAATTTGTTTAAATTGTGTAATTATAGTATTTTTTAAATTCTATATTTCAATATATAATAATATAAAGATTGAATTGCATACTTTATCTATTATTCATTCATAGATTTATTGAATCATGAAAGTTTACCTAAATATTACAGTGAAATTGCTGATTCTATGTAAGATAATTGTAACATTAATTAATGGTTTCGCTTTTTCTACTGCATATAAGTTATCTGCAGTAAGTCCAATACAACATTATTTTGGATGTAAATTATGGTGTTTTTATAATTTTAATTTATTTCCGGATTATAATAGTCTTTATATTTATAATTTTTTAAGATTTTAATACCAAAACGACGTCGTTTTGAGAATAAATGCAGATAATTTATCTGCATTAACTGCAGAAATATTTTTCCCTTAATTAAAATAACAAAATTATATTCCTCACAATTGTTCATCTTCATTTTTTTTTTTACAAGTTTATGTTTAAAAAAATTAGCACATGAAAAATATTAAATATAGACATGACAGTTTTACTATTTTGTAATATTTTAAAAATAAATAACACATAAATAACAAACTCTGAATATTCTCTATCTACTTTCTTCATCATTTTTGTTTTGTTTATCATTCTCGTAATTTTTTCTTCAAAATTTTCTCTCTATTTTTTTGAAATTTTTTCCTCATTTTATATTCACATTCTTTTTTTAATGACAAAAATAATATATGAAATTTTAAAACCTGCACATATATACGTATGTACTAAATTAACATGTGTGAGACGCAAGGAGATATAAAAAACAATTGAATAAAACTCGATGATAAAGATTGACTTTTTGACTCTTTTGTCTTTCATTAATTAAAAAATAACCTACAAAATAAATGTTAAAATAACATGCAAATCTCATGTCAAAATGAATCTTTGAACTCATGTACCCTCAAAACAAAGAGTTTCAATGTATTAGAATATTTATAATATACAAAGAATGAAATTCCACAACAGGTAGGTATCAATGAATTTTTAACATACCTAGTTTCATCAATGTTTTCTTTAATTTCACATTCCTAAACTTAGTATTAAAGTTGCTTCCGACGTGACGTAGGCGAAACACATGATAGTCAAATGGAGGTTGCCAGCCAACCAGCATGTTCTCTGACCGCTCTTATGATGTTGGGGTGACGATCGAATATTAAACAAATATCTTGCCTTGCCCATGTGTCACATGAAAACGTATAAGGCTAAGAAACCACGACCAATCTTTCAACTTCTCACCTGGAGGAACAACAACAAAGGCAATAGGTAACACATATCTATCTCCATCCTGTGACGTCGCAATCAAAAGAGTTCCTTTATATTTCCCATACATGCCATTGATTTCAATTATGGACTTACAATATTTGAAGGCCTCAATGCACTGGTGAAATATCCAAAAAAAACCTATAAAAGATGGCCTTGTCGGTATAAACTCGACGTTCGTCAAAACATTCATCTGCATCAAGCTTGAAGATAGAATCCACATTACACTACGTCATGTATGTCAGCCAGTTAGGCACGAATGCATATGATTTGTCTCAATCACCAAATAACTTCACAATGCCCTTTAATTTTTCCTTCCAAGCCTTCCTGTAAGTTATATTGTATCCATACAGACGTTGTATCATCTCTTGTATCAGAATTAGTTTTAAAGCTGGATCTTCCCTTAACATACCTATAAAAAACAAAGCAAGTTCTCAATATTGTCAATAAACATTCTTAACTAAATAAATAACACTAACAAACCATATGTAACTGCACGTCATACAAAACATACTTATAATCTTAGGCAAGACCTTTGTTCAAGCAAATGTGATCTTTACCCAACTTACTGACCATCCAAGTATTTCCATTCTTCAGCATGATTGCCCTCATATACAAGGGACAACCATCTTTGTGATTTTGACACTTCATCACAAATCTATGCTCATCGCTTTTTGCAACTACAGTTGTACAATGAGTCTTCATACAATGTAAATTCATGACATGTTGCATTTCTGATTTGGAACGAAACTCCTGATACACTTATAATGGATCCCCTAATTGTCAACCACCGTGCAAGTCATCGTCACCATACAACATCGTCATCTCGTCATCAAAGTACGCCCAATTAATGAAGGAGAAACTCCTGATACATATATAATATATCCCCTAATTCCTAACCACCGTGCAAGTCATCGTCATCATACAACATCTTCATCTCATCATTATGGTACGCCCAATTAATGAAGGAATAATGCGGGCTTTCATTCCAAAATGGATCAATCTCAAGCCCTACATCTAAAGCATGATATTTTTGTCAGAAACAATAAAAATAAAAATATGAAATGTTACATAATAAATTAAATTTACTAACTTACCATTGCTAATTGGGTCAACATGAAGTGGTGACATAGCAGGAGAACTCAGGTTTACTTGTTTGTGTCAGCGTCAAAATCACCTTTCACGTCAGTATCTAAGGTATCACTAGTGAAATAACACTATTAGGTTCTCCCTCCTCATTGTTGTCCATTTCCTCCTCCTCCTCTCCCTCCCTCAATGTTATCTGACTTAACCCTTGTGCAGGTGCAGATAAACTGACAACTCTGTCTTCTTGACCAAAATGTTGTGGAGTTCTTGTATGCATAGGTGTAGATGGAGATTGACCAAAATCAACTTTAAAATATATCTCAATAAAATTTTGAAATTCCCGGTCTGTAATTGCATCTATGACACATTTCACATCTTCATCATTAAGATATCGTCACGAATATAGTATATAGCATCCTTAGCAACTGTAGTCTCTACCCTGCCTATCATCCGATGAATGCGTTGGCTGCCTTGTAGCCCCAATTTTTGCTAAATTCTTCGCTTGAGCTCGTTATATGTAGTGCCCCGTTTGTTTTTCATCATTTTGGTTTTTTCTTCAAATTGAACACCAGTGGAACCTTCAAAATGTCTCCCATCGTGGTAGATAACTGTAACATACATGTTTGAACTTGAACTCATCTTTCACATGAAATTGAGACTAGGGTTCGAAAATTTTGGGTTTGGGTTCAAATTTTACCCAAAAAAAAGAATATGTAAGTGTAATAGCGATGTTTTCACAAGATTAAGACTTTAGAGTTTGTGGGATGAAACAGCCTCTTGATGGGTTAGATTACATATGAGAAACGAGAGAGAATTTAGTGTAAAAAACGAGTATAAGTGAAATAAGACCGAGACATATAGATATTGGGGTTCTGGCATTATTTAATCGATTCAGTGTTTTGGACATTTTTTTTATTGTTTAATCGATTAAGTCCCGCCGTTTAATTGATTAAACAGGGACATATTGGTGAAATATTTTGATTGAAGGACAAAATAATTATGTTTTAATTAATGAAGGTCAAAAGGTCAAAAGTCAATAAAGATTAGTCATTCTTAGTAAGAGTAACAAAATCATCAATTATAAGTGTTGCCATAGTATAAAGCATACTAAAATTTACAATTCAATATTTAAATTAATTATAGATTTTAAAGGTAGTTATTGTTGGATCAATTTGAATTCAACGGTTAAAAAGTGAAAAAAATTAATTGCTATTGATTTTAAATTAATCAAACGGTAATCATAGCAAGAGTAATAAAACTAAAATATAGTAAATATAAGTTTCCTCCATATTTTAGGATATTGTAACAATCAATTAGGGGTACTATCAATATTATTACCAATCATTTTTATCGTTAGATCGATTGTGTTGATCCAACGGTTATATTTATTTTCATCTTTGTATGGTTATAATCCCTCATATTTAATACTTTATATTTATTTTCACATTTGTATGGTTATGATTCTCCATATTTAATGTGAAATGGGGCGTTATAACCCTACAAAGATGGAAATAAATATAATCATTAGATCAATATAATCGATCTAATGGTTAAATTAATTGATAATAATATTAATAATAATCTTAATTGATTGTTACAATATCTTATCCCATATTTTAAAGTGATCAATACATTGATGTTAAAAAGGAAATATAGAAAGGGGGAAATGGCTCGAGTAGGGTTTGTGTCTGTGATGGTTTATTAGCGAAATCCGAATCCAAGTAATGGTTGTGGGGAAGTATTGATGTTAGGTTTGAACAGTGAACTGTGAAGGACATGGCTCGTAGCTTGTCGCGTTCACCTTCCTACAGAAGAAGACACTCTCCATCCCCTCTTTCTCGCCGCCACTCTCGAACCAGAACCACCAGACGCCACTCTCCGACCCACAAACGCCGCCGAAGGCACAGAACCAGAAGCCGAAGCCGAAGCCGAAGCACTGCCTCGCTCTCTCCTAAACCTAAATCACGCAGTCCTACTCCTAAACCCAAAAAAGACCTCCAACAAAACAAAAGGTAACCCCATCTCTCTCTCTCTCTCTCTCTCTCTCTCTCTTCAATACTATAAAACAAATTCCAAGCTTGTGCTTTCTACATTTAATTTGTGAAGGGTTCGCTACTTTTCGTTTTTAACTATATTAAAAAAAGGTTATTTGATCTGAGAAATAATATAACAATAATGCAATGCAGAATATCAAGCCATTGTGCCAATGCAGAATAAACATAACAAACTTCACTTGTTCTGAATCAGAAACTTGTTTAGAGAGGTATGCCTTGTATGCATAATAAACTAGCTAGAAACTTAATAAACAAATATCAAAGTGAAGCGTTGGTTTTATTTATTTATTTATTTATTTATTTATGCTGTTTTCTGGGTATATAAATTATCATGACTTGCTTGTTATTAGAGAAGTAACCGCTCGGTTATTCAGCAGCAGCAATATGCTGTGACTGATCCTAGACCAGTCTCATTGCTCCTGCATTTTCTGTTTAAGTTTGCTTAATGCTGAGTCAGCTTCTGTTATTTTAGTTTCAATTAGTTATTACTACTGAGCTGTAATCTGTTAGATTTGGTTGAGATCTGTTATAGTTTAGTTCTGAGTTGGTTATTCAGCTAGCTCTTGTACATCTATAAATTCAGCTCTGCTATTGAAGAGAATAACAAGAATCAGTATCATCAGAAATTTACCCAGAACAATGTTCTCTCTCTCTCTCTACACTTTTCTTGCTTTTTCTCTCGTTTTCTTTGACTTGTGAATCTTTCTTTGTCATCAATGATAATTTATTTATGTTCTCCGATATTTGCATTCGGTAGCAGGCATCAACAGGAGGAGGAAGATTTGAAGCAATTGGAAGAAGAGGCTGCAAGAAGAATCGAAGAAGCAATTCGAAAAAACGTTGAAGAGAGGCTTAATTCAGAAGAAGTCAAGAAAGAAATAGAAAGGCGCATAGCAGAGGGCATTAAGAAATTGTTTGATGATGTTGAAGTTCAACTTGCGAAAGAAAAGGAGGATGCTCTTGCTGAAGCTAGAAGGAAAGAAGTAAGTATTCTAACTGAGACTTTCTTTTTCTTTTTTTGTTTTGTTCTTCCTTTCTCTGGAAGGAAAAATCAGGAGCAAGTGATTGATCATTCTCTGAATAAATTGTATTATAATATTGGAGAGAGTTTCAAGCATTAAAATTTTAAAATGTATCATCATATTGTCAGTAATTGAAAATTTTAGTATGGATAAACTTTGTATAGTAGTTTGAGATAACCTTTAAGCATCTTTTATCTGGTAAACAAGGTGCCGCTCTACCAGAACCCAGGATCCTAAAATGAGTTAGTCCTGTCAGTGTCAAATATTAATCATATTATGATAATGTTCTTGTATATGTAACGCAATTTCCAGATTTGATTCAAGATTTATACGGAGCCATTTGTTTAAATTACCATTTCTTTTAATATCTTCACTTGTTGGCACTATAAATCATCAGGTAACTTGTTGAATGTTTCTTTCCATGTGAAGCCTGACAAATGCGCTATTTCTGATTTGTATCTAAAAATGTGCATATTACTTTTAACCTATGGCTTCTAGGAGGCAGGGTAAAGTCTTTGGGCCTATTTGGTTTACGGAAATTTTTTCTGTTTTCATTTTTGGTTTTTACTGATAGTACAAAATGTCACTTTGTTTCTTGTTTTCAAAGATTTATGTAGGAAATGCTGAAAACAGTGTGTTTTTGGCCATTTCCTGCATAAATCTTTGAAAGCCTGAAATGAAAACAAGGTAGTTTGTAATAATTAGTAAAAACAGAGAACATTTTCTTAAACAAAAGAACCCTTAATGTGGTTCCTTTTTTTTGGTCGCAGACTTGTTCATACATGTAATTTACAGTCACAGAAAAAAAAATCATGTTCTCATTTGAGGATTGTGATGTGTTGTTGACATCCTGCAGAAACAAGCTCAAAAAGAGAGAGAAGAGCTAGATAAGATGCTTGAAGAGAATAGGAGGAGAGTGGAAGAGGCTCAGAGAAAAGAAGCACTAGAGCTGCAACGAAAGGAGGAGGAACGGCAAAGGGAATTAGAGATGATTCGGAGACAGAAAGAAGAGACTGCTTGGAGAAAGAAGGTGGAGGAGGAAGAAGAACATGCTAATCGAATTAATTCTTTGGCCAAGAATAAATCTAGGCCTAAGTCTTACGGTTTGTAATTACTATTAGGTGATGCCATTTTGTGCCCCAGCTTATTTGTACCCTTGTTAGAAGCCATGATCTTGAATGAAAATTGATACTCCTATAATGAGCTTCCAACCCACTTTATTACAAGATCAAAGAAAATTGAATGTTGTTTTCTATCCAAGATACTAGTATGTTGAAGTTTATTTGCTTTACATGACAAAATGGCTGTCCCTGCTATGGCCCTGTTTAACTGGTTTGGAACTTTTCAGTTTATACGCAGTAGTCAACGATCAGTAAAGTGAATGATAGGTATGATGTGTAGGACATAACCTTGTATCCCCGCTTCATTCCAATTGAGGTTTGTAGCAAGGAGGACTGGTATAGAGATGCTCTTCAGAGGTCCTTCTACTGCACCCTCTGGACTAATAAAAAGATTTGATATCACAAGTTCACAACAATCATCTTGAATGTTTTTGTTTCTTAATAATGTGTTAAAATATTAGATGATAGTGATTAAAATATTTCTACCAGCATCAAATTTAAATCTAATTTGAATTCTCTTTTAATTATATTTTCTGTGCTCCTAATAACTAATTGTCTAGTTTAGGTAGAGAATTTGATATTGTCGAAAACAACCCACTCTGTATTTGTTGCTGCTGTCACAATTTGAATCAGTATACCTACCATAACCACTTGGGAAAAAATAGGGGAAGTACTATCTCATGAGGAAAAGCGGTAATTATTATTTTAATAACAGAAAAACGATTTTCAATGTTGCTGTAGAGAAGCCTTCTGCCTTTATGGATCTGTTAGACTTCTTTGGTGTACATTTATCTTAAGTACATGATATGCATTGTTATTTTGTTTGTTGGGGATCAATTTTTATGTTCTTAGATATAAGTATTTTCTATTATAGACACATAACATCATTGGGCTTACCATCCAAAAGAAAAAAAGAAAATAGTGCGACTGACACTATTTTCGATATGAGAGTGGCATAAGATATATCTCTCATGTAAAATGAGAAAATGATTTTCCTTGTTTAAATAATATGTCATCCTCATGGTTCTAATTAAAGTCAGCCATATTAACTGTCATAAAATGTTGGATAGCATTTCTCATTTTGTTTACAATCATAGTCATGAGTGTTTATTTTCATAAAAGCCCAAGTAACTTTTAGAAATGACTGTGAATATGTGAATTTGTTCAAAAGTACTATTACAATGGACCTGCTGTTTAGGTTTAACTTTAAAACTGTCAACATTATTTTAGGTTGGATTTTACAATATGTACATATTCATTTATAATTTTAAATTATTTAAAATAAATAACATGTTACACATGAAATTTTCGTGAACCGGAATATATGATAAAACAAATCTAACTTTGAAATGGGAAGCTTAGCTTGTCTCCGTCCTCTAACTTTGAACGTTCAAAGATGCAGTATTCGATATTCAACTACAGGTAGGAGTAGTCTTGAGGGTTTATTATATTTGTTTCTTCAACTCTTGCCTTATTAATGCCCCTTCGCAAGGTTGTCAGCATTGGGAAATTTATTTTTAGATCTTCGTTTATAGTCAAGAGCCAAAAACCATCAGACATTTTTTTTCTTTATTAAATTAAAATTTCTTACTGTATTAAAAGAGGGGAAATATTTTTCTCATGAGACAAATTATTTAATGCAATACACAAAAAAATGGGTGGAACCCACTAAGAGGAAGAAGAGAGAGAAAAAAAAAGTGGGTCATACCCACTTTTTTGTGTGTTGCATGAGACAGTTTATCTCATGTAACATGGTAAAAACATATCCTTTACAAGAAATGGTTAAATGATTCTCCTATTGCATAAGAGTCATTGTCTCATGTCATAAAGACAAAAAAAAAAAATGTTAGACCCACATGTGAAAAAAAAAAAGCCAAGACACAAAATTCGATTGTCAACGGTAGAATTTTTTTTTTCTCCTGTGTGACTGGGAAGTCACAATTCTCTAGGGGCGTTTGGTACAGGAATTTTTTTTTTTTGTCTGAAAATCTCAATTTTCAAAAATATGATTTTTATCTTCAGTTCAAAAATTAAAAATTTTAAAAAATTCTATTTTGCGAAAATCCGAAAAAATGCTGCATACCAAACGTTCCTTAAAAGAAAACCTTGTTAAACAAGGAAAATTTCTATCGCAGTCCTATAGACCAGTTTACACAAGAAACACTCCTACACAATGACACAGCCGCAGTCGTAAAGGAAATGCAGTAAGATGAGTGGTTTAGAAACACGGCCCTTCTACACTACGAGAGAGAAGAAGCAAGGTGTAGAACATATTTCATTGACTCAATCATTTAAGAATTCGGCTCCTCTAAAACGACGAGTGTACGTTAAAGAAAAATACATAGTTATAATTATTGATTCAACGGTTGAAATTGTGATATGCACATTTATTATATACTAAGATGTTAAAATTTACTAGCTTAATTTTTTAATTAAGGACTATAATTTAATAATTTTTTCACTTTGTAATGGCCAATGCCATATCCTTCTTTCAAAGACTCAAAATTTTCAAATCATTAAAGTCTAATTTACATACCCATTAGTAGAGAAGCCTAATAAATGGAAGCGACCCATGTAGGCTAGTTTAGGAAATGGATCATCTGATGTATAATTTAACATATCATATCATGTGGGAGGATCTTAACCATTAATAATTAAATTAACGGTACTGATTGTGTAATTTCCTATCCTTATATTTTTTTTTCTGCTCTCTTATCACCGTTAACTCACTCATGTATGATTATGATTGTCTCACATGACATGGTTATGTTAATTAGCACATGAGAAGATCCGCTCCGCATGCTCTGCAATACAGTTCCAAGTGAGTGAGACATAGAGTTGAGCCATCGTGGTCTTAAAAGCATTGTTGTGTTATGTTGACGACTTGCAGGATCCTGGTTGAATGGTGTGATTAAGGAGTCATGAATCCATGAATCAGGGATTGCACGCAACACCAATAATCATATTCATATCATGCTATTGCTAGAATTGAGTAAGAGGTAGCTTTACTCAAAGGGAAACAGGTCAAACATGCCTCTGGACCCGCCTGCAATGTTCCCTCTTAACTTTTATTGTTTTGGGTTAGGGTAGGTGATCTTCCTAAACCTATCACTAGATTAGTCATTTCAAATCAAATGGACACCTGCTAACTAGAAATGGCAAAAAAATGTCTAATGCTTTTTATGATTTTAAAGAGAAGGGAAATTGTTTTTGACAAAGAAGTATAAATTGACTAGAGTTTTGAATTTATGTATACTGGCCAAACGATCCTCCAGATGCAATTTTTTTAATTTTTTTTAAATAGTGTTATTTTTTAATACAAAATTAATCTAATGTTATTTTTTTTAGTCTTGTACGCTCCCATACTGGGCTACCATGTGTCTTATGTTGGTAAAATTCAGAATTTATTTTGAATAAAACTTAAGCACGGTTTATACTAATTTGTAAAACTAGTCTTGCACACTTTCATATGGGGACAGTGACTATTTTGTCATGTTTGGCCAAATTATTTACCAGACTATCATACCAACAGTAAAAATTTTCGAAATGTCACGCGACATAATTCGCTACACTGTGTAGCGATTTATGTTTGCAAATAATTCGCTACACAGTGTAGCGAATTATGCCATGTCAGGCTGCATAGTCAGTAAAAATGACATGTGTCAAGCAGACAACAATACAAGCATAATTCCCTACACAATGTAGCGAATTACTGCCTGCTTAACACGTGTCATTTTTGCTGACTGTGCAGCCTGACATGGCATAATTCGCTACACTGTGTAGCAAATTATTTGCAAATATAATTCGCTACGCAGTGTAGCGAATTATGCCGCGTGGCATTTGATAGAGTTAACTATCTGGAAAGGTAATATAGAGAAGAAATATACGTAATATGAAATTATCAACGGCAATTCAAGGATGCCGGCAACTCCAGAAGGGTTTTTGCAGGGAAGAAGGAGAAGTTTGTTACAAGATATTTGCATAAACCCTTAAGTGGTCCCCTATCAACCTATATAGCAACAGAAAGCAAAATTATAAAAATGACATTACGGATGGGCCTATGTATAACACAGCCCATTATTTCTACCACTTCTTGCTGATCAGCCCACCATGAGCTCTGCTCACTCACAGCCCATTACCCACTTCCATCTACCAACATCAGAGTTCCTCAACTGGCCACGTGGCCACATCACTCACCCACCATCTAAACACCTGTCAGCATCACAAAGTCTCTGAGCCATTGAGGTGTCCGCTTCTCTCTCCTCTTTGACCCACGTTGTTCCTCTCTGTTCGGTTCTACTCTCTGTCCTTCATCTTCTATTTTATCTTCCATAGCCACTGAGTTCGTGGAATCAGTGTGATCCCTTGGAGGACCTGTCTGACCATGCGGAAGGTTCCTATCAATTCCCTCCCCCCTCGAAGACACGATTTTGTCCTCAAGATCGGAGTTTGGGAAGGCTTGGCAAAACTCAGAGTATGAGATCCAAGATGCATCTTCCAACGGTAATCCCTCCCATTGCACTAAAAGTTGCAAAATTTCTTCCTTTCCATGTTGTAAGGCACGGGTTCGGAGTACAGCTACTGGTTTTGTGACCGGATGGTTATCCCAACTCACGCGAGGAAGAGGGGCTGAGTGGAATGCTGGGTTCTGTCGGTATTGCTTGAGAAGCGATACATGGAAGACAGGATGGATTCGCGACTCCTCTGGAAGCTCCAATCGATAAGCCACCAGACCGATTCGCTCCGTGATGGGGAAGGGTCCATAAAAACGGCGTCTAAGTTTGGAGAAGGTATGGTTGCGCACGGATATCTGTCGGTAAGGCTGTAATTTGACCAATACTAGAGTCCCAACCGTGAATTGTACATCTCTCCTCTTTTTATCTGCCTGATTCTTCATCCTCTGTCTTGTTTGGTGTAGAGTTTCCCTGAGTTTTCTGATTATCTCATCTCGCCGAGTCAACAAGGTGTCTACCGCCTCAACTGAGGATGTGGTGCCTTCATACAGTGGAATGGAGGGAAGAGCTCGCCCATACACAATCTGGAACGGTGAAGCCCCAATTGACGAATGGTATGCCGAATTATAAGAAAATTCAGCCCAGGGTAAATAGTGTACCCAGTGTTTAGGTGACTCCATGGTATAGCAGCGCAAATATTGTTCTAATCCCCTGTTAGTGACTTCTGTATGACCATCTGTTTCAGGGTGATTCGCGGTGCTGTAGCAGAGCTTGGTGCCACTCAAGCGAGCAAGCTCAACCCAAAATTTACTCACGAAGATGCTATCTCTGTCTGACACAATTGAACGGGGAATTCCATGTAACCTGTAGATATTTTCTACAAAGACTTATGCGATCTTTGTTGCAGTGAAGTTGGGAGGTAAGGCCATGAAATGAGCGTACTTGGAGAGGCGGTCCACCACGACTAAAATGGCCGTTTTTCCTTCAGAATTGGGCAGTCCTATGATAAAATCCATGGACAATTCCTCCCATATAGCTAGAGGCACGGGTAAGGGTTGAAGCAATCCGGCTGGAGACAATGGTTGATACTTTGTCACCTGACAGATGGGACAGGTTCTGACAAATTCTTGGACATCTTTTTTTAGGTTGGTCCAGTAGTAGATGGGAAGTACCCTCTGCAGCGTTTTCTTCACACCTCCGTGGCCTCCAATTAAGGATGAGTGAAATTCATGCAAGATGGCAGTGCGAAGTTCTGAATTGGCAGCTATGGTAATCCTCCATTTGAAGAGTATTAGTCCTTCCCTGAAACTGAAATTCTCATAGCCTTCAGTACCCTTTTCAATTCTGTCCTTTAACTGTATTAACTCTGCACTGGATTGAACTTCTGTTTTGATTTGTTCAATCAGGTTGTTGTTGACCTTAGTGATGACCATGGCGCAAGCCTCTCCAGCTACTATTGAGGAATCATTCTCTGATTTTCTAGACAGGGCATCAGCCACCCTATTCACAGCCCCAGGGTAATATTCTATAGTATAATCAAAGCCAAGTAACTTAACCAGAAAACGCTGCTGTTCCGGGGTTTGGATTACTTGCCCCATCATGTCTTTAAGGCTCCTCTGGTCGGTTCTGATAACAAAAGGTCCCCCTAGGAGATACTGTCTCCATTTAGAAACCCCTTCCGTGATTGCAAACATCTCTCTCACATAGGTAGAAGCTTGCTGCATTTTAGGGTTGAGCTTTTTACTGAAATAAGCAATTGGTCGATTGTCTTGACTTAACACAGCTCCCACCCCAATCCCTGAAGCATCAGTGGTCAACACAAATATCTTTGTAAAATCTGGTAGTGCTAAGATAGGTGGATTGGATAAGGCTTGCTTAAGCTCGAACATAGCCTGTTCGGCCTTCTCATTCCAATGGAAGGCATCCTTATGTAACAAAGCAGTCAATGGTGCTGCAATTTGGGAAAACCCGCGAACGAATTTGCGGTAGTAGCCTGCCAAGCCAAGAAACCCGCGTAGTTGCTTTAGGTTAGATGGTCTTCCCCAATCCATAATGGCCTGAATTTTCCCTACATCTGGTCTCACCCCTTTTGCATCAACTATATGGCCTAAATAGTCCACTTCCTCCTGGCCAAATGCACATTTCGACCTCTTAGCATATAACTGATGTTGCCTAAGACAGTCCATAACCAATTTTAAGTGCTCCACGTGTTCCCAAACTGATTTACTATATATAAGTATGTCATCAAAGAACACTATAACGAACTTGCGCAGATATTCCTTCAAAATTGAGTTCATAATACCTTGAAAGGTGGCAGGAGCATTGGTGAGCCCGAAGGGCATCACTATGAACTCGTAGTGTCCTTGGTGAGTCCTAAAGGCTGTTTTATAAACATCCTCAGGAGCCATTCTGATTTGATGGTAACCGGAGCGTAGGTCCATTTTTGAAAAGATTACTGTCCCTGCTAATTCATCTAACATTTCATCCACAGTAGGAATTGGGAACCGGTTCGGTATGGTAACTTGGTTCAGTGCTCTATAATCTACACAGAATCTCCAAGTTCCATCCTTCTTCTTTACTAACAGAGCTGGTGATGAGAAAGGACTCAGGCTTGGTCTGATAACACCAGTATCAAGCATTTCCTTTACCATTTTTTCAATTTCTGTCTTTTGAAAATAAGGATATATGTAAGGTCTAACATTCACTGCCTTTGTGCCAGGTTCAAGATGGATTCAATGATCTTCTAGTCTGGAGGGAGGTAACTGGTTGGGAGTAGCAAAGATATCCTCGTATTCTTGCAACACTGGTTGTATCGGGGAATGGCAAGCTTCCTCAATGTAAGGTTCGGTTGAGTGCTGATGATCAATGTTTTGTAATTGGAAATAAGTGGCTACAGCATCAGAATTACTTAGCCTACGGAGTTGATGAAGTTCAATGGGTTCTACTTGCATCTTGGTCTCCCCTTTCAACTCAATCACCCGCCCTTCCTTTCAAACTTCAGGACCAATTGCTTGTAGTTAGTGGTCACATCTCCAAATTCAGACAACCATTGTACCCCCAACACTACCTCAGCACCCTGTATAGGTAGTACAAACAGATCTGGACAAAATTTATATCCTTGTAATTCCAGCCCTACTTGTCTACAAACCCCTTTACACCCTAGACTGGCCCCATTTCCTACCATCACCTTAAACTGCCCAATGGGTTGCACCTCCAAGCCAAGGAACTTGACTATCCTTTCTTGGACAAAGTTATGAGTGGAACCCCCATCCACCAATACCTGGACCGAATGCTTATTGATCAGTCCCTTCAACCGCAAGGTGCTAGATGAATATTGGCCATCCATAGCATGTAAACTGATGCCAGGTATGTCATCCTCACCCCCAATTGTCTCATTTGTGGCTTCTATCACTTCATCTTTCTCTTCTTCCTCATTTTCTTGAATAAGTAATAAGAACATCTTTCCCTTGTATACATGGTTTCTGTGGAATTTGTCATCACAATAATAACATAGCCCCTTCTCTCTTTTCTCCATCATTTCAGCTGCTGACAAGCGCTTAATTGGCAGGATATCTTTCGAGGTTCCAGTTGTGTTGACCGTACCTTTGTTTGGAGTTGGTAACAAGTCTGGCTGCTGTTTAGTGGTTTGGTTGTTGGTGAAATTTCTCTGGTATCCCGATCTTGCAGGGATTCGGTCATTGAACTCGTCTTCCACCACCTTAGCCAATTCGATGGCATTCTGCAAGGAGTCAGGGAGGTGCATTCGAACCTCTTTCCGGATTTCAGACTTGAGCCCATTCTCAAAATAGCTCTGCAAGGTAACATCATCTATCCCTATGATGAGATTGGATAACTGTTCAAACTCCTTCTGAAATTCTTCAACTGAGGCATGCTGTGTCAATCTTCCCAATTTGCCTCGGAGATCGCGATATTTGGATGGTCCGAATCGTGAACGCAATGCTATCACAAAGGCACTCCACGTTGATAACCGCTGGCTTCGTTCCATCCAATGGAACCAATTTCCAGCCACCCCATCCATCTGGAAGGACGTCAACGTCAGCTTATCCCCATCACTCAAATTGTGGAACCCATAGAATTGCTGAATCTTGTGGATCCATGGTTCGGGGTTCCCTCCTGCAAATCTAGGTACGGAGAATTTTACAGATTTATATGCGTTATTTCCCAAGAAAGTGTTTAGTCCTGATTCATTGCTGCTTCCACCCTTATGCTCAACTTTGCTTTTCTGATACTGATCCAACTTGGCCTCCATTAATGTCAATTTTAGGTTCATGCTCTGGAGCAATTCCCCAAAGGCATTGAACTGTTCCTCGTGACGAGCAAGTTTGGTTACACATTCTTCCATCATATTTGTTTTTACTGTGGAGCGAGTTCCTTCCGCCATTTTTTTTGAGGAAGTTGTCTCTCAATGAAAAGAGCACCAAATGATAGAGTTAACTATCTGGAAAGGTAATATAGAGAAGAAATATACGTAATATGAAATTATCAACGGCAATTCAAGGATGCCGGCAACTCCAGAAGGGTTTTTGCAGGGAAGAAGGAGAAGTTTGTTACAAGATATTTGCATAAACCCTTAAGTGGTCCCCTATCAACCTATATAGCAACAGAAAGCAAAATTATAAAAATGACATTACGGATGGGCCTATGTATAACACAGCCCATTATTTCTACCACTTCTTGCTGATCAGCCCACCATGAGCTCTGCTCACTCACAGCCCATTACCCACTTCCATCTACCAACATCAGAGTTCCTCAACTGGCCACGTGGCCACATCACTCACCCACCATCTAGACACCTGTCAGCATCACAAAGTCCCTGAGCCATTGAGGTGTCCGCTTCTCTCTCCTCTTTGACCCACGTTGTTCCTCTCTGTTCGGTTCTACTCTCTGCCCTTCATCTTCTATTTTATCTTCCATAGCCACTGAGTTCGTGGAATCAGTGTGATCCCTTGGAGGACCTGTCTGACCATGCGAAAGGTTCCTATCTTCGGAAATTTACTGTTGGCATAAATAATTTGCTGAAGTGTGACAAAATAGTCACTCTTCCTTCGTATGGATTCTTTGAAATTAGTCACTGTTAAACTGTGCCGAATTTTTTTTTTTCTGAAATGGGGATGACCCGTGATAATTTTGAATGGAATGTGTGGGGGACTTATAACATTATATTAATATTATGTTTGAAAAATAGAGATTTTTTTTCTTAAAAAAAATTACATCAATATGATGGTTGTGCCAAGATATAGCGATTTAAATATAAATTCAATTGTGCAGAATGTATTTTAACTTTTTGAAGTCTTTCTGACTTCAATCAGTAAGTTACTTATGTTAACTGTTACCTAGTTCTTCTCCTCCCTAAGAAAGTTGGAGCAACAGACTTTTTTCCTTCAATAGATAAAGGACTTTTCTGCACGGCAGGAATCTCATCTTAACGTTTTTGGACCAAAAATAAAAAAATAAAAAATTATGGTTCATGCTGTTGTCGCATGTTGTGATTTTATACATGTTAGGTGTAAAAGTTAAAACTCAACCGTCATTGTACCGCAAAAAAAAGAAAAAAATATCAATTCTATAAATAAACACCTTAAAATATTCACAGTAACATATAAATAACCCCGGTGGTTTAAGTTGTATTTGTGAATCTTGTTAGATTGTCTATCTTATTTACTTTATCTACTATCGTTTTTACTAACTAATTTTGTTTACATTTTTCTAAAATGTCTTTTGTTGAATAGTTTACTCAATAAGCAGTGATCTCTCTGCTCTTATATTCATCTAAACTTCTAATTAATAATTATAAAAAGTTTAAATATAAAAATTACTTCATAATTTATAATAACAATATAGCTTAAATAACAATAAAAACTACAAACAGATCCTGAAGGGATGAAACCAAATTAAAGTATTAATAAGTATCGATAATCAGACATATGAAATTTCTTGAAGTTGTCCAAATCCATTTAATTTTGACGAATAATCTTGCTGGAAAGGAGTCTGAATATAAGACTAAATTTGAATGGAGCATCATGACAAAACTACCTCAAAGGTTTTCTTCATGATTCAAACCCATGTTCTCTTGATAGTTCGAGCTCATATTGCCATTTGAGCCAATTCTAAGAGCTAAATGTATTTCTCTTTAAACTTAAGGACTAATTAACACATGACATGATAATCATTCTGTTCAAAGCTTGAGTGAAATAACTAAAATATACGATTATTTAATATTCGAATAAAATTAACATAGCTCGGTCGTTTGTTAAAATTTAACCCAGAATACATAATCATGTCAAATAAGTATTATGGGGTTTTGGCGGAGTCTAACTGTTACAATATTATCGTTAACAATTAATGGTTATGATACTGCTGCATAATTCTGCTGGGCACGAACAAGCCACGCTTTCATGCCAATTATTATGATGTATCACTAGTTCTAGTGATCATTTGGTTTTCAGTTTCTCCACGTTATTTTTACAATTTTAACCTAAAAGGTTAAATTTTTAAGTGAAGATTATATTAATAATTTCATATTATATTTTTCTAACATACTTTTTTTACTTGATCATGAAGACTTTGATATCATATAAAAAATTATTTCAATCCCAAAATATAAGTTTTTAGGTGAAGGTCATATATTAATTTTATATTATATTTTTCTAAAAAAATTATTGAATCATCAATTAATTATATATATGTATATTTTTTTTATTTATTTTTTTGGAAACATATACTAGTATATTTGAATATATAGTTATGTATCTTAATTTAAGTCATGTATTATAATATGAAACATATTCGAAGATTTTGATCAATACCATGCTAAATTGTAAAATATGAAGGGATTAATAAATTGGCATAATATCTTTGTCTCTAAGGCCGTCTCACCTAACTAAAAAAGGATTATCAACCTACCTTTTTCTCTCCATGGTTGCGTGGAATTGAAACAAAGCTCAGTTTCCACTCTTTGGAGCACTTAGTAAACCAGTTTGTCCACCCAACCTATCCGATCCAATCTCTTCACAACTTTTAGATAAAAATCCAATTGTGGACCAAACTATAGAAAGAAAAAGAAATGAGGCATTTACAAAAAAAAAATAAAAATGAGGAGAGGGAGGGCAAAAAGGAGAACAAAAAGGTGTAGGTGTACATAAAAAAATATCATATTACACAAGCTTATACTTATATCATAATACCCTACCACTTTTCTAGGGGTTTAATGATTTATATAAAGTGCGCGGTTCACTCGATTCATGATCAACATCGTAATAATCATTATTCGCTCAACAACAAAAGAGAAATACAAAATACAAATAGATCCTTCTCAAGTCTTAACTCCAAGACAAAGCAAAACTAGGCGATCGTCTAATCCAAGAACCCTTAACCGTACGCGTAAGAGACTCTTGGCTTTTGTCCCAACAATGTTGCCTTAGATAATGTAACTCCGTTTTGAAAATAAAATCTTTACCAACCACAACGTAAGACCCGGTACTAGTTGCGACACCACGCTGATATCTCAACCTCCATTCATCATCAAACCTACGACGTCTTTCTGTTTACACTAAAACAAACTTCTTTTATTTTTTTTTATTTTTTTTTAAGTAAAAAGAAAGAAAGATGACAAAGCCAAATTAACTCACATTTTGGTCTTCTTCAAAAGAGAATTCCCATTATCTTCTCCTCCATATTCGAAGGGAACGTTACAAGATCACTACTCTATGTGATTAATGAAGTTAAGACCATTTCTCTAGCAAGACACCTTATATATATTCCCACAATTCCCATCACCCTTGTGCTTCACTCAATAACCCACTTTATATTTATTTCCATCATATCTCCATTAAGTCCTATTGTGTAACCTCATGGTCATGGCTACATTGCAAAGTTCTTCTTCTTCTTCTGCCATATTGGTGGCACTACTAGTTGCTGTTCTTTGCGTTGATCCAACATCCTCAACATCAAGACTCGCTCTAGATCACCCCAAAATTCCTCACACTCACACTCACCCAACTGGTTTCCGAGTCTCTCTTCACCATGTTGATTCAGGGAAAAACTTAACCAAACTCGAGCGAGTCCAACATGGGATCAAGCGTGGGAAGAACAGGCTACAAAGGCTGAATGCAATGGTGTTGGCAGCATCAACACCAGATTCTCAATTAGAATCTCCAATCCATGCAGGGAATGGTGAGTATTTGATGGAGTTATCCATTGGAACTCCACCAAAGTCTTACCCTGCAGTTTTGGACACTGGCAGTGATCTCATATGGACACAATGCATGCCTTGTTCTCAATGTTACAAGCAACCCACACCCATTTTTGATCCCAAAAAGTCTTCTACTTTTTCCAAGCTCTCATGTAGTAGCGACTTGTGTAGTGCGCTACCTTCCTCAACTTGCGGTGATGGTTGCCAATATATGTATACATATGGTGACTATTCAATGACACAGGGCGTTTTGGCCACTGAGACTTTCACTTTTGGGGGAAAAGCTAAGGCTAAGAACATTGGTTTTGGTTGTGGAGAAGAAAATGAAGGTGATGGTTTTGAGCAAGCTTCGGGTTTGGTTGGGTTAGGACGTGGTCCTTTGTCCTTGGTTTCTCAGTTAAAGGAACAAAAGTTTTCCTATTGTTTGACCTCAATGGATAACACAAAAGCCAGTGTCCTGTTGTTGGGGTCATTGGCAAGAGTGAATAGCACAATAAAACCACTTACAACCCCTCTTCTTACAAACCCATCACAACCATCTTTTTACTACCTTTCTCTTGAAGGTATCTCTGTTGGTGACACTAGATTGTCCATTGAGAAATCAACTTTTGATGTAGCGGATGATGGCACGGGGGGTGTAATCATAGACTCTGGCACAACAATTACTTACATTGAAGAGAATGCTTATGATGCACTCAAGAAGGAGTTCATATCTCAAACAAAGCTTCCAGTGGACAATTCAGGCACAACTGGCCTAGATGTTTGTTTTACTTTGCCATCATCAGAGACAACACAAGTGGAAATTCCCAAGTTGGTTTTCCATTTCAGAGGTGGAGATTTGGAGTTGCCTGCTGAGAATTATATAATTGCTGATTCGAGTGTAGGAGTGGCTTGCTTAGCTATGGGAGCTTCCAATGGAATGTCCATCTTCGGCAATATTCAACAGCAGAACATTTTGGTGAACCATGACCTTGAGAAAGAGACCATTTCTTTCATCCCTACACACTGTGATCGGTTGTGAGCCTGTGCAATCCACTGATCAGAATTATGTTTTAGTTTTGCTTTGTTTATTTTCCGTTGCTTCACTAATGTCGTTATGATTGAATTTCTTATATTGTTTTAATAATATGAGCATTTTCATTCTACATATTCTAGTTTAAATGGGACAGCATAAAAGACAAATGATCCTGATCATGAAACGACAGTTGATATAGTATTACTATAAATTCTACCATTGTGTAAAGATAGAATGGTTATGGTTTGCTCAACTTCCCACCCACCTCAGAATTAAAAATACTTTTTCTAATAAGATGAAGCTGAAAGAACTACTTTACCTAATACCTCTATTACTCAGCTATTACGGACAATAATAAACTGTTTCTGGATCCAAGACACGCTGCTCAAAAAGCTGCCTACAAAACAGCACAACTAATTACAAACTTCCGAGCCTGCATAATTTAATTTGTAATTTTTTTTTTATAATCTTTTATATAAATTATATTATGTATTACAGGTAATATATACATAGGGTAAACATTTCTACAGCCACTTTAGATAAGCAGCCACCAGGTCTGCTGACGTGGAGAGAGAAAAAAATCAACTTTAGTATTATAACTATGTTCTTCCGGAAGATGTTCTTCCGGGAGAACATAGTTAAAAATGGTGGCTGTATATAACCTTATCTAAAGTGACTGTAGAAATACTTTTCCTATATATATATATATATATATATATATGTATATATATATATATATATCCAAGGAGCTATCTATTTTTTCTACTACCACTCCACTACCACTATAATCACCATTTGATTAAACGAAAAGTTGAATGAAGAGAGAAAAAAAAAATAACTTTTGAATCCAATAGTGATTAAAGTGGTAGTAAAAAAAATAGGTAGTAGGAATATCCTACCTCATATCCAAGTAGTATGTATTATTTGTAATACATAGTGTAATTTATAAAAATTTATAAAAAAAAAAATTGCAAATATGATTCTGCTCATATATCATAGCCTAATATATCTTCTAATCAAAGAATCGTACAACTTCATCTCAAATTACAAGAGATCGTCAATTTGAGATTCTTAATTAACATTGTTATGGACTGACCACACATGAGCCCCTTCCCTAAAATAAGACTTTTTAGACTCAGTAAAGGATTTTACTCCCTTACACTATAACTTACTTTATTCCATGTTTGCCTTATGCACGTAGCGGGGGCCCTGGACAAAACGGCTATGATTTTCTCTTATTATTAGGAAATACTTCTCAATTATAAATGTTCATCTTCAGTCATTGAACAAACCTTTTGAATCCATCGTTACGAGCAGTTACTCTGCGAAAACATAGAGTCCTCATACCCTTTAGGCCTTTATGTTGAGCTTCCTCCTTAAAAAAAAATGCTAAACTCAAGCCCATTGAGAGGTTTCTTAAGACCATAAACCCTAAATTCCACATCCCCTATATATTAATTAATTGTGGGTGGAGGCTAGATTAGAAGAAGATTATTGAGAGACTCTTGAGTGACACTTGAGATATTTGTGAGTAAAGTTTTGAGCTTTGCATTTGAGAGCACCTCTAGAGAGAGTTCGAGTGAAAAATCTCTAGGGAAGTTTGATTATCACCATTGTTGGAGAGGTTGAGTTAACCACCACTTTGGTGAAGGTTGATTCTTTGTACCCATTATTATCATAGTGGACGTTTGAACTGGACTAGGTCCCGCGGATTTTTACTTCTTTATTGGAGAAGGTTTTCCCACATTAAAATCTGCTTGTTCTCTCTCTATCCTTTGTGTTTTTTTTTTTCCGCTGCGCTGACCAACCTGGTGAAGTTCAGGCCGAGTTCAGATTGCCGAGATTCGAGATCAAGGATCATGTTGATTGACTTCTGCGAAAAGGCTTCTTAGCCGATTTGAGGGAACCGAGTTCCCAACAGTGGTATCAAAGCCCGGGTTCGACGGGTTCTGAAGGAGACGACATGGAGACCAGTGGCATAACCTATGACAGAGATATATTCAAACTGACCACAGACAATTTCACTTATTGGAGACCAATGATGGAAGATTATCTCTACTGCAAATTACATAAGCCCATTATCCTTGATGAGAGATCAGCAGAAAAAATCGATAAGGAGTGGGAGATCCTGAGTCGTAAGGCGGTAACTACAATTAGAAAATACATAGACAAAAGCCTATTTGAGCACGTGTCCGAGTTCACGAACGCGTACGAGTTGTGGACGAAGTTGGAGTTCATGATTCAGAAGAAGACTCCCAAGAACAAACCATGAACATGACTGAGCACCTCAACACCTACAAAGGTACCGTTAATCAGCTGTCTAAAGCCGAGATAAAAATTGATGACGAGATGCAGGCTTTGCTGCTGTTGAGCTCGCTGCCAGAAAGCTGGGATACTCTGGTGGTGACTTTAAGTAATTCGGCTCTAGAAGAAAAATTGAAGATAGATGCCGTAACAGATAGTCTCCTGAACGAAGAAGCCAGGAGAAAAGAACGAGATATTTCTAGCATGTCTAAGACCAACATTGCTGAGAACAGAGGGAAATCCGACTTCCGGGGTAGAAGTAAGAGTCGAGGTCGAGATCGTGACAGACGAGAAAAATCTAAAGGCCGGTCAAAATCGAAATATGAGTTAAAGTGCTTTTATTATGGGAAGCCAGGTCATAAGAAGCTAGACGGCAGGATTTTGCAGAATGACGAGAAGAACGACTCTGTGAAGCCGGACCAGATTATTCCCAAGAAGAGGGAAGACAAGAGCACAACTGCAGTGGCTGCCAACTCGGATGCCGAGATATTTTTCCTCGGAGAAGACAATTATTTGAATGTTGCATATGATGACTGCACCTGGATTGTTGACTCCGGTGCCTCCTTGCATGTTACTCCACACAAAGATTTTTTCTCCTCGAGGTGGTGATTTTGGAGTCGTGAAGATAGGAAATCAGGTTACTAGAGAGATTGTTGGTGTCGGTGATGTGAATCTGACCACGGATGTTGGGTGCCAACTTGTGTTGAAATATGTAAGGTATGTTTCTAACATGCGACTGAACCTAATCTCGGTAGGCAAGCTTGATGATGTCGGGTTAGTGAGTTACTTCGGTAGTGGTAGATGGAAGCTGGCCAAGGAAAACTTGGTTGTTGCTCGAGGTAAGAAGGAAGGCTCCTTGTACGTGATGCAAGGAAAGATAAATGGTGGAGAAGTCAATTTTACCTAAGATGGACATAGCTTGGAGCTATGGCACAAGCGCCTCGACCACATGAGCGTGAAAGGGCTCCAAATTCTGAACAAGAAAGGATTAATGATCGGGTTGAAAGGCCAAGCGTTGGAGAGTTGCACACACTGCCTAGTTGGAAAGCAGCACCTGGTTTCTTTCGTGAAACCGGATCAACCCAGAAGACACAGGTATATTCTTGACCTCGTCCATACTAATGTTTTCTCCATGTCAGAGAAATCTCTTGGAGAAGCTCAGTACTTTGTTTTATTCATTGATGACTACTCCCGCAAAATGTGGGTTTGTTTGTTGAAATCTAAAGATCGGGTACTCCAATCCTTTAAAGAGTTTCATGCTATGGTTGAAAGAGAGACTCTAAGAAATTGAAGGTTGTCCGATCTGAAGATGGTGGTGAGTATTGCGACCCTTTTGATGCATATTGCAGAGCGGCCAGGATTCGACTTGAGATGACGCCCACCAAGACCCCACAGTTGAATGAACTGGCTGAGAGGATGAACCGGACTATTGAAGAAAAGGTCTGAAGTATGTTATCCAATGTCGGATTGCCGAAATCATTTTAGGGAGAAGAACTGCTATTGACTTGATCAACTTTCACCATCATGGCCACTTGAAGGAGAAATCCCACAATAAGTCTGACAAGCAATTGAAGGTATTTGGATGCGGAGCTTTCGTGCATATCCCTAAATTTGAAAGGGCAAAAATTGATGCGAAGACTAAAGAATGTACTTATGTTGGTTCGCCGAGATGTGAGTTCGGGTTCCGACTTTTGGATCCAATTAATAAGAAGATAGTGAGAAGCCGAGATGTGATCATTCATGCAGATGAACCATTCATGACATCTCGAAGCCCAAATTCGGGGTTACTGTCAGACGTGAATAATCCACCCCTTCTGTCTGAGCTGAAGCAGGGGGAGAAAATCAAGAGAATGAAGAAAATGATGACCAGCAACAAACTGATGATGACCAAGATACTGAGGTCCGAGTTGATGATGAGATCCGGGATGAGAATGATGAACCGGGTTCTCAAGATGAAGAACAGCTGAGATATCCAACTCAAGAAAGAAGACCCTCTATAAGGTCCCTACTTGATGAATACATCGTCGTTGCTGAAGATGGTGAGCCTTAGTCTAAGGCCCGGCTGCTTCAAGAATCAATGATTATCCCCACATGCTAACACGAGATTTTTAGTGTGCTTTTTTCTCACTCACACACTTCCTGGAAAAACTACTCAGGAAGTCACCCATCTCAGAATTGCTCCAAGTGAAGCACGCTTAACTATGGCGTTCTTTCTTTCCGGGCTACTGAAAATTAGATGCATCTTGTTAGTATAGGTAGTACCAATCAATTCTTATAAGTTATCCCAAGCTGTGCAGTCTCATACCTGCACAGTCTTTGAAATCCCTCTCTTTCGGGTGTCGATTCGATTCAGTCATGCATGTAACCCCCGCTGGAAGCCTGTCAAGAGCCGCTCCTTGTTCGTGCCTCTTTGCTCCGACGATCACTCCCCGCCCTCGTCAGCGCTCAGGATGTTACACTCAGAGTTATGATGAGGTTGTGACGAGCTCAGAGAAAGAAGAATATGAAAAGACATGCAAGACGAGATGAAGTCTTTGCACGAAAATCAGACTTATGAGATAACCGAGTTTCCTGAAGGAAGACGAGCTCTGAAAAATAAATTGGTCTACAAGATTAAGAATGAAGAAAACAGGCAGAAGTCGAGATACAAAGCTTGGATTATAGTGAAAGGCTGCAATCAGAAGAAAGGAGTAGACTTTGAGGACATCTTTTCTCCTATGGTGAAAATGACCTCGGTTCGAACCGTGTTAGCCATGACGGCTTCAATGGACCTCCAGGTAGAACAAATGGACGTGAAGACAACATTTCTTCACGGTTATTTAGAAGAAGAGATATATATGAAGCAACCTAAAGGGTTTCAAGCTCCAGAACAAGAAGAGTTAGTATGTCGGTTGAAAAGAGCCTTTATGGCTTAATGCAAGCACCTCGGCAGTGGTACAAGAAATTTTAATCTTTCATGACTGATCACCAGTTTGAGAAGACAGAGGCCTACCACTGCGTATTTGTGAAGATGTATGAAGCCGGAGATTTTCTGATATTGTTGTTATATGTTGATGACATGCTTATTGTAGGAAAAGACAAATCGAGGATAGTCGCTCTGAAGAAGGCGTTGAGGTCGTCCTTCGCAATGAAGGACCTCGGCCCTGCAAAACATATACTCAGAATTAAGATTATCTGAGATAGATAAAAGAAGCTACTGTGGCTGAGTCAAGAGAAGTATATTGAGAAGATTTTGAAGAGATTCAGCATGGATAAAGCCAAAATAGTGAGCACCCCCTAGCCGGACACATAAAGTTGAACCAAAAGAAATGTCCGAGATCTGATGAAGAAAAAGACGAGATGCTAAAGATCCTGTACCAATCCGTTGTCGGAAGCTTGATGTATGCAATGGTTTGCACTAGACCCGACTTGGCATATACTATTGGAATGGTGAGCTGGTATCTGTCAAACCCCAGCAAAGAGCACTGGGAAACAGTGAAGTGGATCTTCAAGCACCTGGTACGACCATTTTGGAGAAGGTAGAGCCAAGTGGCATGGCTACTCAGATGTTGATTTAGGGGGAGCATCTCCTAGCAATCAAGACTATAGAAGTGTGTGGCAATTTCGACAACCGAGGCTGAGTACATAGTCGCGACTGAAGCAAGCAAAGAAATGATGTGGATGAAGAAGTTTCTCTCTAAACTCGGCTATGATCAAGACAAGTACGAGCTGGGATGTGACAATCAAAGCTCAATTCATCTTGCGAAGAATTTGACCTATCACTCCCGCACTAAGCACATTGATGTGAGGTATCACTGGATCCGAGATATGGTGGAAGATGGAGAGCTCGAGCTCGTCAAAGTGCACATTGACCAAAGTTGGTCCGACATGAAGACGAAGCTGGTTCCAGCAAGGAAATTTGAAGACTGCTGTGAAGGAGCCGGGCTGATGCTGAAGTCGATGCATTGAAGTCGGATGGGGAGACTTGTTGGGCTTCCTCTTTCAATGCTAAGCCCAAGCCCATTGAGGAGTTTCCTAAAACCCTAAACCCTAGATTCCACCTCCTCTATATATTCATTAGTTGTGGGTGGATGTTAGGTTAGAAGAAGATTATTGAGAAACTCTTGAGTGACATTTGAGAAATTTGTGAGTAAAGATTTAAGCTTTGCATTTGAGAGCACCTCTAGAGAGAGTTTGAGTGAAAAATCTCTAGGAAAGTTTGATTATCACCATTGTTGGAAAGGTGAGTGAACTACCACTTTGGTGAAGGTTGATTCTTTGTATCATTGTTATCATAGTGGACGTTTGAACTGGACTAGGTCCCATGGGTTTTTACTTTTTCATTGGAGAGGTTGTCTGAACTACCACAATGATTCTTTGTGTTTTTTATTTTTTCACTGCTCTGACCGACCTGGTGAAGTTCAAGCCAAGTTCAAATTGTCGAGATTTGAGATCAAGAATCTTGTTGATTGACTTCCACGAATAAGTTTTTTAGCTGAGTTGAAAGAAATGAGTCCGAACACTTTATACTATTCCATCTCTCAATATCTCAAAGGTGACCCTCTTGCATAGTTTTGGTCTATATCACTATTTCTAAAAGCATTATTACATCAAGATATTTCACTTTACCCAAGGAGAAAGACCTAATCTCACCACAAACAATTCAGACATTTATACTTAAACAGCTCTTTTGCATTTATAACCAACACGCAACTCCATTTGAGCTTGCAATTAACAGCTTCATATTTGAGGCTTGACCCTATATTACACAGAAATATTATCAAAGTTGTGCAAATTAGTAGGCAGAAGAGTTACGTAGCAGTATCACCATTTGCACTCAAGCTTTACCCTACTGCCTCTGGCATGGACATCTTACAAATATTCTGTTAGCTTATTTTGTGTTTCAAAAAAAATTCTAATTAAAAGAGTTTTTTTTTAAATAATTATTCTCCTAAATTTAAATAATAACAAAACACCCTCTATAATTAAGCGGCCTTCAACTGTTGAAAAGCATAAGATAAAAAACAAAACTTCTAAAGAGCTTAATATTTTTTTTTTTAAATTGATCACGTGCAAAGGTTTTTTTTTTATTCCTCTAATAATGAAAAGAAAAATTAAACTTCCTAAACAATCTCATGAAACTCCTCCCAACAATTCACACGTCCAGAACCTAACCATTCATTCTCAACACATGCAGCGTAAATGATAGTTGATAGTAATTGGCAAAAAAAATTAATTTATTACCTTTTTAATAAAAAATTACGGATAAGTTGTCGTTTTGTAAAAAATTACAAATCTATAGCACCCAAACACGCCCACATGGGGCGTGTTCTGATGGAGATAGACACGCTCATGTGGGGCGTGAGCTTGTGAAGGAAACACGCCTAAGTAAGGGCGTGTGCGGTAGGAGAGAGACACGGCCAAAGTAGGGCGTGTTCTAGGAGAGAGACATGCCCACGATAGGGCGTGTTATCCGCGGTGTATATAAATCCGTTTTTCACTTTTTTACATTATTTCCACCCTCCCATCCTCTCTCTAAACCTCCTCCTCCTCCTTCTCTCTAAATTTCTTTTGGAGGGTTTTGCGCAGCGAAGCTCTGTCTCTCTCATGTAAGTCCCTATTTATTGTTTTTTTTATTAACAACAATTAATATATGATAGTTATTAGAGACTTAGATAATTGTTAGGGGGTTAGAAAAATATTTGTGACTTTATTTAATTGTTAGGGGGTTAGAAAAATATTTGTGACTTTATTTAATTGTTAGGGGGGTTAGAAAAATATTAGTGACCTATGTAAGATTGTGATGTGACTTATATATTATATGGACTTACAAATTAATTAGTTACTTCTAAATTGGTATATGTTGGTTTTATGACTTATTTACACACTTAGAAATTAGTTTGTGACAATAAATATTTTTTTATTAATGACACTTGCAAACATATTGACCTTTCAATTAACCACATTATAATTAGGGTTAAAGACGAATGAATAACGTATGCAATATTAATTTAAATTGAATTTGAATTAATATTTGTATTGAAATATATTGATAGAATAATGTAATGTTAAATGAATTAGTTGTCAATGATGTTAATTTAATTGAAATTAATATAACAATTGAAGTTATTAGTTAAATGCTATTTAATTAAGTGCAATTAAATTTTATTTAGTGTAAATTAATATAATATCAATAGTAATTTGGGTACATCTTTTTCATCTGTAGTAGTATTCTATTATGGCCCATTCGTCTTCATCAGAGTCCTCGCGCTCTGGATCCGATGGTGATCTTGAGCCATCCGATCCTTGTACGCATGTACTTCCTGGTCCATATAGGTGGGAGGTACTCCGTAAGAGGACACAGCGCAGTCACGTTTCACAAGTTGTGTGGAACGAGGATACGGTTAGGGGGTTGAAGACGAGGCGAGGGAAACTTCAGGGGGGACCCCATCACGATGATATACCAGACGTTGTCGCTGACTATTTGACACAGGCTGGGTTCATACACGTGGCACGTATGAGTCATGTTCAGGTATGTAATGTTTAAATAGCTTAATTAAATTACCGTATATGGACTTTGTATAATTGTTGTTTTTCCTTCAGATCGATACCCCCTTGATATCTGCTTTGGTTGAGCGTTGGAGACCGGAGACACATACATTTCATATGACGTAGGGAGAGATGACTGTTACATTACAGGACGTGGCTGGTATACTTGGTTTGCCTACTGACGGGCAGGCAGTTACCGGATCTACAGCGTTGGATTGGGTGGATATGTGTCAGCAGGTTTTTGGGACTGCCCCAGTTACGGGCACAGACATTCACGGAGGCGATCTACGTATATCTTACTTAGACAAGATATATGTTGATTGGTTTACAGTAGCACACAATCCAGAGGAGGTGAGGCGTTACACCAAGGCACACATTTTTGCGGCTATTAGGCTCATGGTTAGTGTGTGACAGATCAGGTGGCAGCAAAATTGCTTGTCGTTACGTTCCACTGCTTGCAGGGGACTTTACCGACATTGGCAGATACAGTTGGGGGTCTGCGGTTCTCGCCCATCTCTTTAGACATTTATGTGTGGCAACAAACCCGCAGACTGTAAATCTGGGTGGTTGTCACGTATTACTGCAGATATGGGCTTGGATTAGATTCCCCCCCATTGCACCACCTATCCCGCAGCCTACCCACCCGGAGTGGCATTTTGGTCACAGGTATATTTTATTAACTCATATTGACTAATTTATTACATGTTCATTTGTTGAATGAGTATGATAATGGTTTACACATTCCATTACAGGTTTAATTCCCTACCTCCCTTTAAGCCACATGAGCAGTCTTGGTATCGGGCAAACCTTGACACGCTTTATAGAGACGAGGTTTGTGATATCTATTATTAATTGTTTTTTATTTATTTACATATTATAGTTGGTGGTAATTGTGTTTTCTGAATTACTAATTTTTTTATATGTAGGTTGTGTGGCAGTCATACGGAGAGTACCATACAGCATTGTTTGTATCTGATCATGAGCGGTACTTATGGTTGGCCATTACTCCTATCATTTGCTTCCACACAGTTGAGTACGCTCAACCGGATCGATGTATGCGACAATTTGGTTTTGATCAGCCTATACCGCGGAGACCAAGAAAGCTTAAGGGTGTTCATGATCTAACTCTGCGAGGGAAGAAGGATGATAATTGGGAGCGTAAGTTGAGGCCCTTCATACATCGATGGACGATCAGGGATACGTCCATACGTATTCCCCCTGCACTGGTCGGGTTGATGTCCCCGAACCATGAGTACCTACACTGGTACAGACAACGAGGGAAACGGTTTGTCACCAGGAAAGCTGCCAGGGTTGGACGAGCAGTAAGTTTTGACACTTCAATTATGAATATGATTATGTGTTTATAAATTTTTAATTATATCATGTTGTTTCATTTCTTTATAGATTGATGGGTTGGAGATGCTATATTTTGCGACTACTGCAGATCAGTTCCCCGCCTTTGGCTTAGAGTGGGTCCATGACGAGATTGGTCGCATTATTGCCATATTCAGAGAGTCGGCACGAGTAGAGGAGCCAGGGCTAGAGGCTCCACCTACGCAGACTGTTGAGGAGCCGATGTTGACCATTGAGGTGCCTAGTGGCAGGCAGGAGGGGCGTGGACTAGGACGACAGCGGGAATCAGTTCGAGCTATACCCGATCCTATTATTGCTCCTAGACCGCGCACTGATATGCAGGGTTGGTTTAGACCACCAGTGTTGAGCCAAGCAGGCGGGTCAATTTTCACCATACGTTGGTTTAATTACCCTGACCCTCCACGGGCAACCTTGGACGTGTGCACAACATTTCATGCTTAATTTTGTGGGAGTGCTCTCAACCATAATTGCTTCTTGATGCTCCTTCATGAGGTAGCGCTTGATTGCCATCTGAGCCTCTTTTTTGGATGTAAATTGTTGGTTAACAAACAACTTTTCTCCCAATTGCCAAGGACCCTGGATTGAACCCGAACTCTGCGTCCATGATTGTGCCTCACTCGGATAATCCCAATCAATATATGTGTAATGTGGAATTTCTGACCAAAAAGGATCAACAGGTGCATCGCCTACATGTACTACGTAATAATAATAATAGAATTGAATTATTTTCTTAATCAAAAATTGCAACAACCAAACTGTCAGTATATTAATTGATAGCATACCTTCAGGATGTTCTGGTACTTGACTCGATGTTGTGCCATGATGTACAACGATACGAGACTCCCCCAAATCATGCAATGGTTGAAGTTCAGTACCAGACCTGCCACATTCTTCGTCATTGTCCGATGCACTCGCATCCTCTAAAAGAAGACGATCCTCTATTGCAATATTTTCCTCATCATCTTCGTCATACTCCTCATCCATAACCCAAGTAGGGTCATGTTCATCTTCCTCAGACATGTTAACAGCAGGAACAGCGGGAACAGCAGATGACGATGCATTAATAGGAGAAGTAGACCTAACTGACCTCATTGGTATGACAACTGCCTTCGCGGTTGTAGTATCCACATACAACTCTAAGAAATCCTTTCTACACTGGTTCAAGAACTCTTCCATTACCATATCGATGTCTTCGTCATCGACCACTTGCAAGCTAATGTATTGTTCACGTTGCCATAACCTTGCCGTGACAAGAGTGATCAATTGGTTGTCTTGAAGACATGATTTTTGACGTATTTTCTGATGCAGCTCAGCAACCGTTGAGTTTCGTTTAATACGTGATGGCCTTTTCTCCCCTACAAAAATAACATCACGACGACCTTCTTCTTTCCTACCGTTAAAATATAGAACAACACGAATAGTATCAGAATTCGCACTCATTTTTAAAATCAAAATTTTAAAAGATAAAACAAAATATGAGTAAACAAGTGCAAATTATCAGAGAGTTTAGCATAACAATGACAGAATTGTGAAGAGTGTGTAGGGGGGTGGGTGTTTAAATAACAGTCAGTTTAGTCACTCACGCCCATATTTGGGCGTGTCTACCCACTGAACACGCCTTATCTTAGGCGTGACCACACACGCCCTACTTTGGGCGTGTTTCCTTCACAAGCTCACGCCCCACATGGGCGTGTCTCTCTCCATCAGAACACGCCCCATGTGGGCGTGTTTGGGTGCCATAGATTCGTAATTTTTTGCAAAACGACAACTTATTCGTAATTTTTTATTAAAAAAATAATAAATTAATTTTTTTGCCGATAGTAATTTAATAAAAGAACTTAAATCGTATGTACTATAAACCTTTATCTTTTTATATTATCAATAAATAATATATATTTTTTATGTAAAAGCTCTTTACATTATCAATGAATTAAAATAAATTCATATATTTGTGAAATATTCATAAATTTGAAAAGTTTAAGAACGCCAATTTCATGTATGTTATCTGTGTAATGCTGAACATTTAAAGGGCAGGCTTTCATAGCAAAGTGTGGGCTTTTGTAAAGTATGTATGATTGGGCTTCTCACATTTATTTACTGGATCAAGATTATTCAAAATGCAGGCTATATGCACTTAAAAATTAAATGTGAAATTGAATAATTAATAAATGGAAAATTATTTCTCCAGTCACCGGAGATAAAGTTATCTTCAGTGAGCGCAAAAAGATGTCATTTTGGGATTATAAGATTAAAAAATTATAATGATAAAGACTAATATAACCCTGTAATATATTATAATTACAAAAACACCTTGATTTTCGTCCCAAAACAACGTCGTTTTGAGTTCATCGGAGATAACTTATCTCCATTGACTGGAGAAATTCTTTACCCATTAATAAAAAGGTTATATTTCTTTTATGTCACGTAAGAGAAATTTTATCTCCTACTCTCATTTCGATTTTCATGCTATATATTTTTTTCTTTTGTTTTAAAAAATAAAGTAGATTCGACCATTTGTTGTGAGAGTAGGAGAGAAGATTTATCTTATGTTACATAAGAAAAATAAAACCCTTAATAAACTACTAAAAACATAAAATTAATTACGAATTTGTTACGACTTACAACTTGCAATTTTTATTTTTATGTTTGCTTTTTTATCGTTAAAGCGAGACTCAATTTAAGCTTAGGCCTGTTCCAAAACATGAAGGATGGTCAAACCACAAAAAATTGGCCCGTTACATTACTCTCTCCTCTTTTTTTTTTTTTTTTTTGAAAATGGCCCGTTATATGACTAACTAAATGTCCGTGTGCCCTGTTCTTGATATCTGGATGAGGTGAAGATTTTTCTCATATTCTTCTTTTGTAAATACCAAAAAAGTCCCTCTATTTGTTTTTATTTTTAATATCCATTTTCGCAAAAGAAGAAGAAGAGAGGGAGAAAGAAATAAACAAGCTTTGACTTCCGAAATGTTTCAAATATTAACTCATCTATTTTTCGTCGGCTCACAAAATGCATCTTTCGAAATAAATAAAAGAAAAATTTGCTTTGAAGAAGTAAATAAAAATGTTGCATAATGAGTTTTCTAGAAGTTCTTGAGTTGGTGTTTGGTACAGGTTTTTGAGAGGATACCTAGGTATCTTAGAGTGATATTATGTGTTGTTCATGTTTGATAAGATAGAATACAAAATCTGCCTACCAAACTTAGTTGTCGAGCCTTTTAGCATTTTGTGGAAAAAGTGACAAAAAATATTGTGCAAGATACCCACTTCTCATGTAATATTTCATTATAACCGGCTAAATGAGGGATAGAGAATGAAGGACCGGACAAATATATCCACTTCTCAAGTTTGTATAAAATATTGCCTTATTCTTCATCATTGAAACTGAAGAGTCATGCTGCACAACTATGTTATACTCTTTTTGGTAATAGCAAGATCAGAGCAAATCCAGTTGCCTCAGAATGCCTAGAACCCCTTATATCATTGATGCAGTCTAGTTCTGGGACAACAATAGAATCTGGGGTTTGTGCTTTCGAGAGATGGTTGGAAGATGAACATCATAGAGCTTGCAGCAGCCTTTAATGTTGTGGATCTCCTTGTCAAGTACAGAGTTCAGTTTCCCTCTTCAATATTGACGTTGTTGCTACAAGAGATAGATAACTGTAACAGTATTTGTGATTCAAATATTAAGGGTTATTTTGTAAATTGAAGATTTTTTCCCATCAATTTTTTACTTATAATCAAACATAGACTCACTAAATTTAATTCAATTTTCTCGGTAAAATTTCAACCAACCAAATAACTTTTTTTGAACTTTTCTATCAAACTCATTTTCTCACCAAATTCCTAGTAATTGTATTTTCCTGATAAAAAAAATTTCTCCTCTACCGAACGTCTCCTAAAGAAATTTGATTATATATATATATATATATATATATATATATATATAGCGTAGGGTTATATTGACAAACTTTTTTTTTACAAACTTATAAACTACACTATGTCTGACCGGTAATACACTTTTGAATAGTGTATTATCGGTCAGACATAATATAATTTATAAGAGCTTGTAAACAAAAAATTTGTAAATATATAATTTTTTTCATATATACATATAGGGTTCGCTTTTTCTGCAGTTACTGCAGATAACTAGATAAGTTATCTGCAGTAAGCCCAATACGACGTCGTTTTGGGGCAGAAATCATCGTGTATTTGTAATCTTAATTTATTTCAGAGTTATAATAGTCTTTATATTTATAATTTTTTAAGATTTCAATATCAAAACGACGTCGTTTTAGGAATAATTGCAGATAACTTATCTACATTAACTGCAGAAATATTTTTTTTCATATATATATATATATATATGGGGAGGGATCATTTGACTCCAGAGTAAGATTTAAAAGTCTTACTCCTCATCCCAGCCCTTGATTTCCGTTCATCCAACGGTTAGCATTTATTTAAAATTAATAATTAATTAATTGTTGTTACTTATTAAATGTTAACCGTTGGATGAACGGAAATCAAGAGCTGGGATGAGGAGTAAGACTTTTAAATCTTACTCTGGAGTCAAATGATCCCTCCCCTATATATATATATATATATATATATATATATATGAACCTAGATATTAGGTCTATATCGCAACTGCTTAACAAATGGATAAACCTATTAACACTGATGGATAGAGTAATTCAAATTGATATACTAACAATAAGATAAGATCTCTTAATAATCTCCAAAAGACAAGATGGAGGTTTAATTAGGTAATTCACTATAAATAGGAGTTACTCAAAAGATCCCTCCCTATATATATGGAAGAGATATTTTAACTCAAGAGTAAGATTTAAAAATCTTACTTTTCATTTTAATCATTGATTTTACGCATACACATCACTCATCGTTTAATACACAATTTCCTCCTATATACATTAAAAATCATACTAATCGGTTCAAGATGGTGGAGTGGGTGGTCCTATGGTCGGTCACATCCAATGGTTCCAACGCCTTTGGACATTGCATAAAAAATATTCCTTTGGTTAAAAGTAGATACGAGACGATCACATTCATTCAATGTACTATCATAAGTCGAACTGTACTATCGTTTGCTTTTGCCTACTTAATTCGAAGTGTAGTCTTATCGCGTAGACTTTGAGGACACGAATAATATCAACGCTATAATTAGTTTATTTCAAAAGCTTATCTTAACCAACCTTTTGGTAAGATTATGATCAAACAGCACTTTGACCATGGCACACGTCTTATAAGTTTATCACTTATGTTTCAAATTATAAACATAGGAAAATAATATTCTCCAGTCACAGAAAAAAAAAAATATTTTGGTATATGGTAAAAAAGTGTGGATCCCATGACAAATATTTTCTCTCATCTTATTATCTTTTTTTTTTTTTTTTTTTTTTGGTAACTATCTTTTTATCTTTTCTCTTAGCAGGAACGAAGCACTATTTTCTTACAAAATGAGAATAATATTTTTCATAAATGTATATCCCTAACGCATGCCAGCTTTTGACTTTTTCATAGAATATTTAGAGAAAGTATTGTTGTACAGTATTACTCCAAGTTATTTGGAAGAGAGGAAAGAAAATAAGAGAAAAAAACTTTAAAAATTGAAATAAAGAGGGAAGGTTTTAATTTTAGATTTTAGAAAAAAAGTTATTCTAGTTTTTATTTCTTTCTTTCTTAATCTTCTCTTCATTTTTGCTTCAACCAAATAAAAATAAATAAATTTTAGTGTGGTTTTATTTGGAGATATTGTAATAAACTATTAAATACTCAACAATTGTGACTTGAAGACTCACCACAATCTATTATTAGCCTTTTGGCTGCTGATATTTCTCGTTGAACCGATGGAATTTCAAATAAAAAAAATCAAATATTCTTTGTTTTCTTTCTGAATTCAAAGTGCGAGATGTCTCTTGTGACATGAAAATGTGGCCAGAGCCTAAAGTTTCTCATATTTCATGCTCACGTGCTATATAAGGCAATAGTTGGCATCAACACCATAGTGATGGAGTCTAGAACAAAGTATCCTACATGCAAAGAAAGAAAGGGAGAGATCCTATTGATATTGGAGAAATATTGATTTATGTTATTAATATATATATATATATATATATATATATATATATATATATATATATATATATCATATTAGTTATAATAATAAAATTATTATTAGAATAAAAAATAAAAAATACATGTTCAATTATACAAAAGTAAGAAAATAAATCCACCAAACAATTTCTTATGATATTTGGAGTGGGTACTTGCCTAATTGATGTAGCTATGGCACCGACCCATCTACGGCGATATCAAAGACTATGCCGCAAATCACTACCTCATGATTATATTCTTTGCTCCTTTCCAAAACTATACGGCACAGAATATTCTATTCTTTTTGAACACTCTGTTTTCTGCTGGGTGAATTCATATTTAAATTATTACGTTTGAGCAAAAAGAAATTTTTCAACTCCTTTTTCAACTCATTAAAGTTGAGTGTGTGGAAATGGAAGGCATAGAAGAAATGTTAAATTCACATTAACCTATTTTGATCCACCCATTGCGTCTAATGATATAGCAGTAGAAGGTTAGAAAAACCTATATTAACACCATCAAGAGAAGAGTCTCCCCATAATGTTCAAGGTAGTATTGTATTTAGAGATGCAAACGGGCTAAGTCACACTAAGCTTTGGGCTAAATAGGTCAGCTTTATATAAAATATTTTGAATCTAACATGATCTATTGGTCTAATGTATAAGCTAAATTATAAGTATGACCTAACTTATATTAAAAAGAAAAAGAAAAAGAGATCTAGTTAGGCCTATTTGACATAGGCTAGACCTATGTCCCTGATAGGTTGTCTGAACCATTTACATCCCTAATTGTATTTCATGCCACAATCGATCGACCTTCTTCTTGTTATCTAGTAAGCTCAAAAAAATATATTTGAAAAAATCATATGAATCGAGCCAAACCACGAATCTAATTGAATCTATCCACATTTTTATGAACTGGACCATGTCGTATATCTAAATCAAATCGAACCGAATTGGATATATAAATGGTGATCTTCGTAAACCTTTCTAATTGATACTAGGTTTCATGAGTGAAAAATTGAGGAAACTTTCTTTCAGTGAATAACAAGTTTGACATCTATTACGAAACTTGAGGGGAGTGTTGACAAGAGGTGATCTTCTTTCCCAAACTAGCATGTAAATGAATTCTCTCATGTTAAAAAAAAAAATGACATAATCATGTGGGAAGATTACAACCATACAAAGGTGAATCAACGGTTATGATTTTGTAATTACCTATTTCAATATTTTCTCTCTATTCTTTTATCACTATTGATCCATCATTATATTCTCACATGATCATGTCATATTTTTTAACATTAGAGGATCCGGATCCAACTACCATAGACAAAATAATTTTAGCAATGATGATTTGGTTGAGGTAGGAGATTATGTTAGGAATTTATTAGCATTTATTTAAATTGTTATCATTTAGTCCACATTGGTATTAATTAGAATTAGCATTAATTATGTGTATAACATACCCAAATTAGCAACGATAATTTGTTTCCTTATTTTATTGTCACTTATTAAGTATAAATAAATATTTTATTATTTTTTTTTATAAATAAAAATTTTTATTTTATCTTTTGTATCGCATAATTTTACGTTTGTATACAATATTATTATTCTGTTTATTATTTTGTTATTACTTTCTCCCTCTATACTTAAATTCCTACAAATTCAACATATATAAAAATACTTATCATTTAAGTTGTTAATTTTTTTTAGCATATTGGAGGAGCAATTATGATAAGAAAGAGGGATAGGTGGCGCCATGAAATATTGAACTTCCAACATTGTTATCATTTCTTACACAAATTTTTTGGATAACTTTTGCATTAACCTAGACTAAACTTCTCATCAAAAAAATAAGAACACAATACTCACCACCACTACATTTAGAGAAATTAATTTAATTCTTGTTAGTTGTAGGTGCTGGCTTAAGGTCTGAACTCAAATAGAGGTAGTCCACCTTAACCATTTAGTTGATTCCCTTTAAATTCATCACAATCACATTTATCTATTAAATATATTATCAAACACTACTTGGAAAAATGAAGATAAATATTAATGATATTGTCACTTATTAATCATTACTTGAAAAAACTACTTTTTAAAATTAATGACACTATATATTACTAAATATTATTTTTCAAACATTAAGTTTTCTACATAATAGAAATGATTCATAATGCATTACCAAGTCTTGATTTATGCATGGCGTATGTGTATTTACAACTTTCTAAGTGGACTATGCATAAAATTTAAGAAAAAAGATCAAGATTTAATGGAGTTCAAAAACACATCATTTAATAAAATTATAAAATGAAAATAAGGATTAAAAACTATATTGGCCTTCAGTCACAAAAAAAGAGTCACGTAACATGACAAAATAAATGAAAATAAACCATTTTTTTTCTTTATTTAGGAAACTTACATGTTAGTAATAAAAATACTAAATAAAATTATAAAAGTTTTCATGCCAAGACTCGCATAACATGACAAGTTAAATTAATTTTTTTTTTTTTTGGCTCTATTTACATAACATGCATGTAAGAAATATATTTTGGCGATAAGCCTTTCTAAAAATAAAATAAGTGAATTTAAACACATATTAAAATTTTTCCTATATATGTAATTTTCACCAAAAATAAAAAATAAAAATTCAGTATGAACTTAATTATAACCAGCGTGATGCTTGAGACAACACAGAGAAAAAAAAAACTTGTACTAATAATTAACCTCCAAAAAAAAAACTTCTACTTATAATTAAACTTCAAATTAGTGGGCTACCATTTAGGTTTATTGATTAATAAAATTATTTGTAATAAATGCAAGAAAACGATATTTAAGTTTCACATTTTATTATTCAAATTCAATGAGAAAAATTTATCTCCTATTACATATACTAAAAAATAAAATTGTAAGTAGTTAATATTTTTGTAAACGTATTTTGCGTAAATGCTTTTTTGAGCTGAAAACGTGAATAATATATAAGAGATCCTTCAACTTGTAATTCATTAAATAATCAGTAGGATAACATGTTTCAAATATATTTTAAAAATTAAAGGAATTCTATTGTGTTTACAACACTACCTTTAAAATCTGTATGTTGCATCAAACATGCATATTGTTGCAAGAATAAATGGTAACAAAGAAGTTTTACCAAAAAACAAAAACGGTTGTTCGAATGATGGTTGACTTGTGTGAGTCAATGCTATGTTAGATACTATAGATATGGACGGGGATCATGTGAGCGAGGAAAAATGTATAGAAAATAGTAACAACTACTAATAAAATATAGAAATATTTACAAAAAAATAAAATAAAATATAGAAATATAGTTGGCAACATCGAGTGCGCCACCACTGGCCGGCCAATGATATATGATCGCTCATTCCTTGTCAATTCAGTCATTCGCATTACATAAGGACATCATTACAAGAGGACGGTAGAAGCAATTAGCCAAGAGGGGCTATGGTATGGTCCCATATCTCGTGTCTTGTTGCTTTTTATACATGCTCTGTAATCTTCTCATATCAAACTACTTAATTTGTTGATAGAGACACACGCACTCGTGCATGCTTGACATAATACCCCGTGTATATTAACCATTATAGTATTAAGCGCACAAAAAATAATTAAGAAAATATTAATAAAAATATTTAACTTTGTCACCTAGACTTATGGCTTAATCAAATCAATTCTTTTTCTGATACACGAGTTAACATTTTCTTTTCTTAAACATGACATTTAACTTTAACTTAACTCAATCATAAATCATATGATTCATACACCTAGCTATCCACAAGTTTAACAGATAACATCCATATGTGGATATATCGATTTTGACTTCATGCCTTTATTAGTACATCACATGTATTCAACTATATATCCCTTATCACGTCATGTCTTTTCCATTCATTAATCCATCTATATTGGCATCAAGCATAAATATATTCATTCATACAACAAGTCTAAATATATACGTTGTAGACATGATACCGTTAGACAATTACTCTCGAGTGGAATCATTACAATTGACTATGTAAAGTCTAAAGAGAATATAGTTGATCCGTTGACTAAAGGGATTCCTAGAGAGTTGGTTGAGAATTTGTCGAAAGGAATGAGTTTAAGGTCTATCAATTGTTGATCATTGCGGTAACTCTACATTGATGAGTGGAGATCCCACGAAATAGGTTCAAAGAGACAACTAAGTGATAATCGACTGTTAACACTGTGGAGTTTCTAAACTCATATTCATTCCTATGACAAGACAATGTATATATGAGGTTAAGTATTTAGGCTTTTAATGGTTTCTTAATCTGATGTGTTCAGATGATGTATGTTGGGTTACATCATAAGGAATCACCTATGTGAGTGTGAAGTGAGGGTCATTTCTATGAAAATTTATAAAGGCTGATTCTCTAGAACACTCACAGAACCAGACAAGTGTCTAAGGCCAAAATAAGAACAATAATAAAGACCAACAATGTTAGAGAAGCAACTGTGTGACTCATATTGTCTTGGTGTACATAAAAGGTCGACGATTCAAGTCATCATGACCACCGATTGATCGAGTACACCCGATAGGTTTCACCAGAGAAGGTTCAAAGGTGACCCCTACCTATCTCGATACAATTGTTTCTCATTGAGGAATCACACTTTGCTTTCATGTTCATTTGCGTATGGTCACGATGAATAGACATATTATCCGTGTAGGTGATTGTTAGAATTTGTGTCTTAAATTCTGATCAACCCTTAGTTCATCAGGTTTTTCAACATGAATTAGTATCAATTTGTGTGATTAAATGATGGAAAAAGAGGTTAATATCCTAGAATGTCCTCAACTACAAGTTCAAGAAGCTTTATTGAGAATTTGTATTTTTCTTGTAGGAAAAGCAAGCTAAAAGGGCAATTGGAGAAGGAAGAAGATTCTGAAGAGGAGAAAAATGCCTAAGTGTTCAGCGCTAAAACGTCCACACAGAACGTTTTAGCGCCCTGCTGCAAAAAGAGGCCAAAACTTGCTGGTGCTGAGCGCTAAAACGTCCACACATAACGTTTTAGGCGCTGCTGCATTCCGAGGATGAAAAGTTGCTGGTCTTGGGCGCTAAAACTTCCTGCAACAAGCGTTTTAGCGCCCTGATGTTAGAAAAAGCCTCTGGTCTCCAACGCTAAAACGTCCAAACCAAGTGTTTTAGCGGTGGAGTCAGTTAAGGACAGTTGAGCATTCACAAGGCATGGACGCTAAAACGGCCATTCATGAACGTTTTAGCGTTCAAGTTAGTTGAAAGCAATTGGGCATCTGTCAAGCATGGACGCTAAAACGCTCATTCTGAATGTTTTAGCGCCTATATTAAATTTCTGTTTTAAATTGTAAAACTATATAAGGCAAAGGCCTTCACATTTTACAAGATCTGGAGTTTTCTCTCTCTCTCTCCCTCCTACATCAGATTCTCTGATCTGACTTCTCTCTAAAATTCTTAGGATTTAGTCTTTGTATTAGTTAGTTTTCTATTGTAATTGCACTTGGAGATTGAAGATTCACTACATGGAAATGAAGTTTGATCTTTTTTCTCTTATATCTTCTTTAGTTATGTCTGAGTAGAGTCATTGTAGTCTGAATTCAATGGAACTCAATGATATTCTTATGTATGTTTGATTAATATGATGAAGTATTTTTCATGTGTTGATATGAGATTTTCTGATTCAATTCTTTCTACTAAGGGAGGAGTGTAGAACAGGAATGTTTACACTACTCCTATATCTGACAATCTCATCATCAAGATTATAGTACTCAAGGAATTGATACTATAGTTCTGATGTAATCTTAAGACCTTAGTATTTCATGCATGTATTAAGAAAGGAATCACCAAAGGATTGGGGTTTCTGATTAATGTATCTGCCAGGGTAGTAAGGGATTACATCTTGAGGATAAGTACAAGGTTGATTAACATCACAGGAAAAAGAGTTCATCATATGATCAGTTTACATGAGTTTATTGTTGAGGAAAGTTGTTTTCTGACTACTTGTTTTTATAAATCTTAATTCAAATTTTTAGTATTAGATTAATTTACTTTCAAAATAACTTTCTGGTGACAAAATATTCATGATTTTTACAAACCTTTGTTTAATTCAAATTAGTTTTCTATGGTTCATTGGTGTTTGAATACAAATCTCTGTGGGAACGATCTTTACTCATCATTTTATTACATGTACGACTAGTACACTTGCTAGATCCGCAACAAGTTTTAGGCGCCTGGCGGGGATTTGTTTTTCAATATTGATTGATACCATAGAAATCTGAGATTGAATCTTTTATTTTCAGCATTTTACTTTTAGTTAAGTTTTTGGTCAATTTTAATTCTAGTGTATGCGAGGTACGGTTGATCCAAATATTTTGTTGTATGATCCAGAATTAGAAAGGACAGTGAGGAAGAACAAAAGGGCAGCCAGACAAAGAAGACAGTTTTAAGAAAGGGGTGAAACCAGTGCTGTCAACCAAAAAGAAGTTATGGCAGAGAACCACAGACCACCACCACCAGTACAGAGGACACTGGGAGAGTACATGACTCCTGCAGTGATCCCTCCCATTGGGAGTGTTGTGCGACCTACAGTGGAACCAAACAACTTCGAATTGAAGCCTGCATTGATACATTTGGTACAGAAAGATCAGTTTACTGGAACCAGTGCAGAGGACCCATACTTGCTTATAGAAAATTTTCTACTGTTGAGTGATACTGTGAAAATTAATGGTGTCACAAGGGATGCAATTCTGTTGAGACTATTCACTCATTCACTGACAGATGATGCAAGGAGATTATTGCAATCATTGCCTCAGGGGAGTATAACAACTTGGGATGATCTGCAAACCAAGTTCTTACAGAGATTTTTCTCAGCATCCAAGAGGGCTAAGTTGAAGGATGAGATTATAGGCTTCAAGCAAAAAGAGTCAGAATCCATCTATGAGGCCTGAGAGAGATTCAAGACTTTATTGAGGAAATGTCCGCAGCATGGAATAGAGGCATGGCAACAAGCAGCAATCTTCCTACAAGGAATGACCACCAACACTAGGACATTGGTGCATGCCACTGCTGGTGGATCATTGACCACCAAGACTCCTCAAGAAGCTTTGGATATCTTTGAATCATTGGCATCTCAAGAATTTGATAATGCCCCATTGCCTGACAGAAGGGCAGGGATCATCAAGTTGGATGGGTATGATGCCCTATTGGCAAGGAATGACCAGTTGATGCAGACACAGAGGCAACAACAACAGCAGTTGGATGTTCTCACTAAGCAACTATCCTCACAAAAGGTTGCTTCTGTGGGCACCAAGTGTGTGTGTGCTATCTGTGGGAAGGGCCATGTGACAGAGGAATGTGATTATGGGGGATCGTCAGAACAAGCAGAAGTTAATGGAGTTTGGTATGACAACAACAACCAGAGGAATTACAACAACCAGGGGCGAAATGTGTATGTGCCACCATGGAAGAACAAGAATCAGCACCCAGGGTTTAGTTATAGTTCTAACCATCAGTTGAATCCTCCACTGCATCCTCCTCCAACACACTCATCACAACCAAGTTATACTGCTGCATGGGAAAAAGCCTTTGCTCAGTTATCCAAGACTACTCAAGATTACATTCAGGGGTCTAATTCATTCAGAGAGGAAACATCTGCATTCATGCAAGAGACCAAGACTTCATTTAGAAATCAGGAAGCATCTATCAGGAATTTGGAGACCCAAATTGGTCAACTATCAAGACAGATATCTGAGAGACCACAGGGGAAGTTTCCTGGTGATACAATGATGAATCCTAAGGATCACTGCAAAGCAATCATGACAAGAAGTGGGTTGGTGCTTCAACAGGTGAAAAGGAATGTGGAAGATAAGAAGAATGAAGAGGAGGTTGTGGTTGAAGATGTAGTCTCTGATGATGAAGTAGGAAAGGTGAAGGGAAATAAAGAAAAAGAAACAGTGAAGGAAGATAAGGAAGAAAAGGAGGTGGTAGTTGAAAATGATGTTGTGCCCAAGAAGATAATGAAGTGGGAGAAGAAGATGGCTGACAAGCAGGACCAGCCAGTTACTTTGTCTCCATATGCCAAAGTTCCTTACCCTCAGAGGTTGAAGCAAGAGATTCAGAAACAGCACTATGCAAGATTTCTGGATATTTTCAAAAATTTGCAAATTAACATTCCATTTTCTGAGGCTTTGGAGAACATGCCTCACTATGCCAAATTCATGAAAGATCTCCTTACTAAGAAGAGAAAATTGAATGATGGTGAAACAGTGGCCCTGATAGCAGAATGTAGTGCCCTGATCTAGAAGAAGCTTCCACCAAAATTGCAAGATCCAGGAAGCTTCCGCATTTCTATTGCTATAGGAGATGTGGAAGTGGGGAAGGCACTCTGTGATTTGGGGGCCAGCATAAATCTGATGCCATTGACAGTATGTAGAGCCTTGGGAATCAACACCCTAAAGGAAACTAATCTTATCTTGCATCTTGCAGATAGATCTATTAAGAAGCCTGAAGGTGTGGTTGAAGATGTCCTGGTAAAGGTAGACAAGTTTATTTTTCCTGTGGATTTTGTGATACTTGACATGGAGGAAGAAGATACTGAAAGTCCTCTATTGTTAGGAAGACCCTTTTTAGCAACTGCAAGATCTCTGATAGATGTTGAACAAGGGAAGTTGCTGTTGAGGGTGGATGAGGAAACTGTTACAATTGATGTTTTTGAAGCCATCAAACATCCTGTTGATGTGGGGGATTATTTCTGATTAGATGTGATACAGGAGGTTGTGGAAGAAGTGAGTAGAGAAGAAGAATTTTCGGTTGAGGAAGAAAGATTAGAAGAGGAGACAAGTACAGAAGATTACCAAGAGGAACCAGAAGTGGAAGAGCTTGAAAAGAAGATTGATGATATTCTCGAGGGAGCGCTTAAAGTAGAGCTTAAAGAACTACCTTCAAATATGAAGTATGTGTTCCTTGGGGATGATCAAACATATCCACTAATCATTAATGCAATGTTATCTGAGAGTGAAGATGTGAAGTTGATTAAGGTACTCAAGAAGAATAAAATGGCTATTGGATGGCAGTTTTCAGATCTTAAGGGTATCAATCCTTCCTTTTGCACCCACAAAATATTGATGGAAGAGGAAATCAAACCAGTGAGGCAACCACAGAGGAGACTCAACCCCACTATGAAAGAGGTAGTGAGGAAGGAGGTTGTGAAGCTACTTGATGCTAGAATGATTTATCCTATCTCAGACAGTGCTTGGGTGAGTCCTGTTCAAACAGTACACAAGAAAGGAGGATGACTGTGGTGAAAAATGAGAATAATGAACTGATTCCCACAAGGACAATCACTGGCTGGAGAATGTGCGTTTACTACCGGAGGCTGAACAAGGCAACAAGGAAGGACCATTTTCCACTTCCTTTCTTGGACCAGATGTTGGAAAGATTGGCAGGACATGCCTTCTACTGTTTCTTGGACGGCTACTCAGGTTACAATTAGATAGTTGTCGCCCCAGAGGATCAGGAGAAGACTGCATTTACATGCCCATATGGAATTTTCGCATACCGGAGGATGCCTTTCGGCTTATGCAATGCTCCTGCCACTTTTCAAAGGTGCATGCTTTCCATTTTCTCTGACATGGTAGAAGAATGCATAGAAATTTTTATGGATGATTTTTCTGTATTTGGTTCTAATTTTGATGTATGTCTGGAAAATTTGGATTCTGTTTTAAAAAGATGTCAAGATTGTAATCTGGTTTTGAATTGGGAGAAATGTCACTTCATGGTGACTGAAGGAATTGTTCTTGGGCACAAGGTGTCTAGAACAGGAATAGAAGTGGATAGGGCAAAAATTTCTGTGATAGAGAAACTCCCTCCACCTGTTAATGTCAAAGGTGTGAGGAGCTTTCTTGGTCATGCAGGATTTTATAGGCGGTTTATTAAAGATTTTTCAAAAATTGCCAAGCCTTTATGTAAGTTGTTGGTTAAGGACCAAGAATTTATGTTTGATGATGAATGTCTGCATGCATTCCATGTTTTGAAAGAAAAGTTGACCACTGCACCTATCATGATGGCACCTGATTTTTCATTACCATTTGAATTAATGTGTGATGCCAGTGACTATGCTGTAGGAGTGGTATTAGGCCAAAGAGTAGATAAATTATTGCATGTCATTTACTATGCCAGTAAAATCCTAAATGAAGCACAAAGGAATTACACTACCACAGAAAAGGAATTACTGGCTATTTTGAGGTAGAGATCAAGGACAAGAAGGGGGTTGAGAACTTGGTGGCTGATCACTTATCTAGGATTACAGAAAAAGAACTTCAAGAAGGACCAGAGGTAGTGATCAGAGAAGAGTTTCCTAATGAACAGGTACTGGCAATACGTGCTGTTACGGAGATGGTGGGGGATAAAGTTCTATCCATTTTTGCCAACTATAAAGCTGCTGGGATGATGCCTAAGGATTTTACATGGCAACAGAGGAAGAAGTGATGTGAGGAGATACATTTGGGATGAGCTATATCTCTTTTACAGGTGTTTGCGTGATCAGACGATGTATTAGACAGGGTGGTGATTGCTTTTCTGAGAAAGAATATATTTTCAAGATCTGGAGTCCCTAGAGCTATAATCAGTGATGGGGGAACTCATTTTGATAATAGGATGGTGGAGTATGCTCTGGCTAAGTATGGAGTGAGGCATAAGA
>NW_026900084.1:0-13587 GCF_033153095.1 Gastrolobium bilobum
ATTTTTCTAAGTTAAATTTATCAATTTTCACCAATAAATTTCATCGCATTTCTAGCTTTAATACATCATTCTAACACATTATCATCTCATACACATTTTCAAATTGAGCTCTCTAACACAACACATCATCAAATCAAGCTTTAGGTTTCCAAAAATTCAATCACAATTAAACCATGTAAATGGGATGGAAACATACTCACAACAAAGGCTAGAAGCTAACCCAAGACTTCTCCAAGCAATGGAAGATCAAAAAGCTCCATAGACAACCATTTTTTCTCCAAAATTTCGTGGCTGTAAATGGCCAATATCTCCCCAAATACACGGTTTCAAGGCTCAAGAGTGGTACCAATGTGTTTAGAAGGTTGTTTCCAACAAATTTCAACACAAAAATCACTTGATTTGGTTAAGAAATGATCAAGTTATGGTGAAAAGAAAATTTGAATGCAAATGGGGTTTTTGGGGGAGGGGGCTGCGGGTTTCATGAAGAAGAAGGGAGGAAAGTGATGCATGAATAGTGCCAAGCACATGTGGCTTAAGTCACTTAAGTGGGGTGGGTCCCACCGCCACCTCACGCGATTTAAAACTAATCTGAATTTTCCTCCGATTCCACTAAACGTCCGTAAATTCACAACCTATTTAGAAACTCAAATTTTTAACATTAACTATTCCCCTTTAATTAGGCTTGATCAGATGAATTAAGAGTCCTCCATTCGTTCGGAAAAAACACTGTTTTAAGCTATTACGCGCGACATTGGCACGCTTCCCCAAACTGTCTTAATTTCATCGAATATTATAAGAAATCATATTTCCTAACTCATTAGACCATTTTTAACTCATATTTGAAACCTAGAGCTCAAAATTCAACTGGCACGTTTTACGGTGCAATCGTAACGCAGTATTTTTACCCGCGAAAAACACTATTCACTGATTTTTCTGAAACTTGCCGATCCACTCAATTTTTCGTTCTGAACCCATTTCCAGGGTTATTTTTACCATCTGAGACCTTCTACTCAATTTTTATCTTCCTAGGGTTGCGTGTTGGCTAATTACCGTTTTGCCCTTTCTTTGTATTTTGGCCTAATCTTTAGGATTTTCACTAATTCATCGCTTGATTGCTCACTTAATATTTTAATTACTTGATTTAAAATTGTGAGGTGTTATACTCACCCCAACTTTTTAGAATTTTGTCCGCAAAATTAAATCATACCTGTCCGCTAACTCAGGATATAGCCGGAGAATCTCATCCTCCCGCTCCCAAGTAGCCTCCTCAGGTGTACGTCCTTCCCATTGAACTTTAAGCATTGGAATAACTTTGCTTCTAAGCTTCTTTTCACTGCGGTCAAGGACCTCAACAGGGCCTATAGGAACTTTCAAATTCTCTCTGATTTCAATATCGTCCGGTATCACCACATGTGATTCATCCGGAATATAACACCGCAGCTGTGATACATGAAAAACATCGTGTAGATTTGACAACTGTGGGGGCATGGCAAGCTGATAGGCCACTGGTCCTACTCTTTTCATTATTTGATATGGCCCAATAAAACGAGGACTCAGCTTCCTCACTCCCAATGCACGTCCAACACCGGTAACTGGAGATAACCGCACAAATACATGACTGCCTTCTTCAAATTCCAGCGGTCTGTGTCTATTATCATAATAACTTTGTTGCCGATTCTGTGCCTGTTTAAGTTTTTCCCTGATCATTTCAATCTGTGCCGTGGTTTCTTGCACAAAGTCCGGCCCAAATCTCTCTTTATCACCTACCTCTGTCCAACAAGTAGGAGTACGACATCTACGCCCATACAAAGCCTCATAAGGTGCCATGCCCAGACTGGAGTGAAAACTATTATTATAAGAGAATTCCACCAGTGATAAATATCTGTCCCAAGCAGTGCCCTGCTCCAGTGTGCAAGCTCTCAACATATCCTCAAGTGTCTGTATGGTCCTCTCAGTCTGACCATCAGTCTGCGGGTGATACGCAGTGCTCAGCCGAAGCTGAGTGCCAAAATTCTGCTGCAAGGCTCCCCAAAATCGAGAAGTAAATTTCGGGTCCCGGTCACTAACAATGCTAACCGGTATTCCATGGAGCCTTACAATCTCCTTCACATATAACCTTGCTAATTTCTCCGTAGAGAAGTCCACTCGCACTGGAAGAAAATGTGCAGACTTCGTAAGTCTGTCCACTATAACCCAAATCGAATCATGACCAGCCTGAGTCCGAGGCAAACCAACAACAAAATCCATGGAGATGCTCTCCCATTTCCACTCTGGTATGTCTAACGGCTGAAGTAACCCTGCCGGTTTCTGATGTTCTATTTTAACCTTCTGACAAATCAAGCACTTTGATACATATTCAGCCACATCCTTCTTCATCCCAGGCCACCAGAACTTAACTTTCAGATCTTGATACATTTTTGTGGCACCCGGGTGTACAGCAAACTAACCCTTATGGGCCTCAACCATTACCTCTCCTGCTAACTCCTTGGGCACTACAATTCTGCCCTGATATATTCTAAAATATTTTAGTAAAATTCATGTTGCAAGAGGAAAATGAAATTTCTAAAATATTATATATTTTTTCTATACTCTAAAATAATGTCATTTTACTTCATCTATATTTTTTAATATATTTTATTATGTTATATCTTTTAAATTAATTCAAATAACATTACTTTTTAATAAATTTAAGGGGGAAATATATACCAACAATACCACGAGAATATTATATGACCAATATTAGTAATTGGTTTTAATAGCAAAAGGACACTCAGGAATGAAATTTAAGTCCCTCCCCTCCACTCTACCGAAAAAAAAAGTCCCTCCCCTCCATAGCACAGTTAGTATTGAAGCCAGCTCGAGTTCAAATTTGCAACTATATATTTTCTTTTTCTTTTTTATATATATATATTGGTTCATCAACTATTCAATTAGTTAGATTCAAGTTGTGCAGGACTAGGCCGCAAAACTTCCTGTACCAAGTTTTTAACACAACTATATATCTTATAAGTTTTAAAATCAAATTATGTAACTTAAACTATTTGTTTATACTTGTAAAATATTCTACATAACTAATTGAACTCAAATTAAACGTATCGATCTTGAACCCCAAATATTCAAGCTCGGTATGATTATATAAGCAAGTGTTTAAAATATTGCAACAAGTTATTACTACACTTATTCGAGCTGAACCTGCATCTGTCGAGCTTTCAATTTTTCCCTTGCACTAACAGCAGCTCAACGATAAAAGCTTAATCAGGGTTCTTTTGGAACTGGTTATGCTAAAACCAATCCAATTCTGGTCACCAAAGAGAAAAGCATCAATCATAGAGACACCACAAGCATTTATATCCATCAGTTTGAATAATTAATCCAATGGAGCATAAGACAAATTACAGAGAACTGTCAATCTTAAAAAACAAACAGAAATTTTACACATACGATTTATGCAATGAATATAATGTTTTTGCAACAACTCTCCTCTTTTATCCATGCTTGAGATGAGCTATGTAAAATTTTGCAACAAAGCACAACATAGGAAGAGCTTCAAATAAAATACTTCGAGTTACCAAAATTAAAACATCACAAGATTCGCATTCATTGCCTTCTTCAACTTTCGTCTAATTAGCTTCCAAGTGCTTAGACTATTAGTCCAAAACTAGCTTGATAATAAAATTTTAAATTATGATCTTATTGAGCTTGGTATAGATTTCCTCAACTCACTGAGTAAGTACATTTTAAGGTTATACTTATTTCACAATCATATTTGAAAAACTAGGGATTTAGTGATGAGACAGAGAGAAACACATTTCAATTATTACTCATAATGGTTCAATACATAAGTTGATCCTATAGCTCTGTTTTCAATAATATTACAATTACATAAAGACACAAACACAGTTTATCTAGGGTGTACTACTAGTAATATTCAATAGGATAATGCCATAGATGCCATAGCTATGCGGGACTTCTGACATTCAGTCCATTAGTTCTGAAATCAAAACAACGGAGGATATCACACATCCACATTTGGCTCATAACTCGGTTTAATCAGGTGTCCAGAGATAGAAACATTTGTTTAACATATAAAATTGTTTTGGGCTAGAGCATATACTTAGAGTTAAGTCCATTAGCTGTCTTACTTCATCATAAAATCTTAAGTCCTTCTGTTAATTTTATGTTTGAACTAAAATCAAACCCTATCACCTCTGAACACAAAAAATTCAAGCTGGGTTCGGTTATGTAATCAAGTCTTCTAAAAATATTGGAACAAGGTATTATTACCACACTTCAAATTCCAGCGGAACCGAGCATTTATTACCAACAGATTATTACCGTGCAAGAATCTCATAAAGAAACAATTAATATGGAGGAAAATTTAGAGAGAGAAAAAATAGAAATTTTTTTTTTGTCTGTACACATTATTGTTCAATATTACAAAGAAAGAAATAGAGGTTTCAATTATTTTCATGGGTTTTATTATTTGGTATATACAAAAGAGGTATGGGTGTGAATGAATGAATGACATGATGGTATACAAAAAGGGGAAGGGTTTTCTTTCGATGAAGAACTGTTTAGTTGCTCTTTAAAAATGAAAAACTTGTTGAATAAGAGCGCAGTAGAAATATCAAAGATGTGTTTTTTAAAATATTTTTTAACATAATGATTTATATGAAAAAACTTTAAAGATAAATGTGAAATGGTATAAATAGCCCTGCCCAAGATATTTACGTAGTGCATTACTTATAAGACAAATGATATATTAGACATTTGTACCTAACAAAAGTCTAGAATTCATAGAATTCTGAATTACTGTTTATTGAATAGATATTTTTTAATTGAGAAAAATATAATAAAATATAAGTTAAAAAGAATTTGAATAAAAATATTTCAAATTATAAAAAGTACGTGTGAGCTGTATACAATCCGTAATTAATTTGATTTTGATTGTGTTAGCAATTATAGAAATTAATTGTAAATAGAATTGATTGATAGGAGACATCAATTCTCCGAGTAATTAATTTGATTTTGATTGTGTTAGCAATTATATGAATTAATTGTAAATAGAATTGATTGATAGGAGAGATTAATTCTCTGATTTTAATATTATTTTTTAGAGTGATTTGTGGCTTGATTGAAGCCCAAAATTAGTGTATATAATTACCTCTCTACAAAAGAAGAAATACACAGATTCCATTGTTCAACAATATGTTGTTTTGTGATGAAAATCGTTTAAAAATTTACTTTTTTAGCTTTGATGAAGCTCTCCTAGCGAAACCCGGTTTCGAGCGGGTAGACCCGCCAAAAGAAGAAAAAAACTTTGCAATTAGAAATCTTAAGAAACATAGAGGTTAGTATAAGATTGTAAAAAAGACATCATATCTGTATTTCTCACTAAAAAATCTAATAAAATTTACATTAATAGAAAATTAACTAAAATCGTCATATATTTTGATATCACAAGATTTTTTTTCTTTATTTAAAATACTTGTTGAATACCACCGGATTTGACTACACTCTAAAATAATCTTTTAAATTCTTAATCAAATATTAAGTGATTTTTTTCAATCCTTCAAAATCATAATTAAATATTAGTAGATTTTTTTTGCAATTACAAAATTCTTTAAAATTTCAATCCATAGAAAATCTTTCCAAATTAGTACCCTCTCTCTTTATATATATTAGTAGTATATGTCTATTTTATTTAATTACTCTTCACAGACCTCAATCCATTACTCTCTCCTTCCCTCTGAAACTGCGAATTCCTTTTTTACTCTTCACTCTCTCGTCTACTGCTATGGCAGAACCATCCACCGCCGAAACCACCTCCGCCAGCGATGCTCATCCGCCGGCGCCGGCGCCGGCTTCCTCGTCGCTCAACGTCGTCGGATTAACGAGCGACGAGAACAAGAAGCCTTCTCCCAAGTTCTTGGACGAGCCTGAAGACTCCAACATCCAAGCGGTTGGTTCGATCCCCATTCCCGATTTCTCTTTTCTCTCTTTCTCGGCGAGAAATTGACGGTTTATGGTTTTGAATTTCGGTGCAGGTTTCGTCCGGCGACACTCCGTACACGTCAGCTACCACCTTCGAAGAATTGAATCTCTCACCGGAGCTTTTGAAGGGACTCTACGTGGAGATGAAGTTCCAGAAACCTAGTAAGATCCAAGCCGTAACCTTGCCTATGATCTTGAATCCTCCGAATAGGGATTTGATCGTACACGCGCATAACGGTTCCGGAAAAACCACGTGTTTCCTTCTTGGTATGCTTAGTCGAGTTGATCCAAAGTTGCAGGCTCCTCAAGCTTTCTGCATTTGCCCAACCAGGGAGTTGGCTATTCAGGTAAGGTTCTAAGACATTGCTTTTTTAAATCGACATATAATCTTATTCTATCATGGATTAAATAACCCATAACTAAGAATGCAATAGCTGGTGGCCCCATACTTCCGGAAGAAAAGCTATATCCCTCCAAAGGGATATCTGATCGTGAGCCCTAGAAGTTTTTTTTTTTTTTTTTTTTTTTTTCCGTTGTTTTTTTTAGGCTAAATTACCTAAAACCACCTTGAATTTAGGTGGTGTTTCAAAAAACTACCCTAAACTTTAGATTGATGCAATTAACCCACCTATACTATCTCATTCCAACAATTAAACATATCTATTAAATTTACATTAAACGTCGTTAAGTAAATATTAAACACCTTTGAGTAATCCGTGCATCTGAGTAATTATTCGAAGGGTGACTTAGTCATGGATATGGGGACATATGAATTGGTTTGTGCAGAGTATTTAGGATCTGCAGTTGTAGAGCCAGCTTGGTTGAACTATTTCAGGGAATGGGGTCCAAAAACTGATTACAGTATAGATGATGAGTTGAAGAAGGTGGAGAAGTTGTTGCCTGGGAAGCTAAAATCTGCTTTTGAAAATTTTGTAAAGAGTTTACCAAAGGAAGTGCTGGGAGCGGAAGGACCCACAGGTCCAAAGGTGAAGAATAATTGGAGTGGTGATGAAGCATGAACATTGTAGCTTCAGTTACATTTATTCTCATGAACTTCAAAATTGATTTACAATAATGTTATTGGGTTCAATTGCATAAGTGGTTTCAATTTGAGTTTAATTGGAGAGAGACAAAAAAGTCAAATGAAACCAGCAATAGCTTTAAACTAGTACAGAACCTTATCAATTCTCCGTATACCAAATCAATATCAATTTTGATCCTTTCATTTTCCTTATTCAGAGATTTTTTAAAAAAAAAATTAAAAAAAATAAGCAACATTACTTGGACCCACCATTATTTGTATAGGATATATTAAACTTGTTTTAATATCTATCTCTCAAAACATTAGAAGAAACAGAAGAAGATTGAAATATAGCTATGAAAACTTTTTTGTAATTTTAATATTAAACTGTCTATTTGCAAAAAGTTATGTTTTTTATCACACATGCAGCTGTAATTTTTTTTTCACAAACCACATGGGTATATGTGATAAAAAAAAATCTCAAGGCATAGGTAATTCTAAAACAAACCATTTACTGCAAAATCACCTATGCCTTTGATTATTTTTTATCACTCGTGTGGTTTGCAAAAGTATATGTTTTTTTATCTGCTCCCGTGATTTTTTACTTTTACAAACCATGGAACATATGTCATAGGTGATTCTAAAGCAAAACAGCTTCGGTGAACTTTCCTGTTTGTTTTTTTTTATTCGTTTGTTAATCACTGTTATCGAACTTTTCCTCGTGATTTTTTTATTTTTTACAAATCAATGGGACATATGTGATAAAAAACACTGGGCCATAGATGATTCTAAAACAAACCGGCATTGGTGAACTTTCCTTTTTTTTTATTCGTTTGTTAATCACTGTTATCGAACATTGTGATTTGTGACTGTGTTAGTTGTAGCTTGATGATTATTGTGTTGTGTGGCAGAATACTGAAGTTCTCCGAAAGATGGGAAAGTACACGGGGATTAGCTCAGAATGTGCTATACCAGCAGACAGTAGGGATGCTTTGCCGATAGCGAAACGGGCACCGATTATGGCTCAAGTGGTTATTGGGACCCCTGGCACGATTAATAAGTGGATGAATTATAAGAAACTTGGGGTGACAAGGTTGAAGATTCTTGTTTTTGATGAGGCTGATCAAATGCTTGCTAAGGTAATTCTATCGTGATAATGAAATGTTGTTTATTTAGAATTTGAGGTTTCATTGTCCTTGGACTAGGCAAGCACATAGCCTTATCATTCTCCCTGAGCTTATTATTGTTACAATCTTTTGGGGAGTTGGCAACACCCTTGTTTTTTAATAGAATAAGTTACAATTAAATGGTAAGTTGTGACTCTCCTCCTTTAATGATGGATAAAGAGGAAGAGTGCACTAGTAGACCGCTTGTTTTAACTTTTAACTCTTGATAATATATATCTTTTTCTAGTTAGTAATTACTCTCTAGTAAGTATTCTAGAGATCCTAGGACCTAGTTTTAGGTTCAGGGAATTGTTATGGTTTACTGAATTAGTATTGTGATTTTCTTTTGTTTTTTAAAGCAGAGGTATTCGCAGTTCGGTTTCTAAATATGTTGTGCCCTAACTTGCTTAATTACTGTAAACTTTGCAGGATGGATTTAAAGATGATTCCCTGAGGATAATGAAAGGAATAGAAAAATTCAATTCTAACTGTCAGGTTTGTTGAACTCTTTCTTGCGTAGTGTGCTTGTGTGCATGACATTTTCATCCATCCAAGAAATTCTGGCATAGACTTAGTCTACAAGTTGCATAGCCTAAGCTAAGTACACACTGACACATCGTCATTTTACATTAAATAACTACATGATATATGTGTCAATCTACTACTTTTAAAATGATAATGTATTAGTTTATGTTTTGGTTTTATTTATATGACTTGTGTAGATCAAATCTATGCAAGAATTTATCAATCCATAGGGACAACACATCCATGTATACATGTTGTTTAAATTACCGTCACCCATCCTTCAACCTGTTCGGGTAGAACACCTTCCAATTCATGGAAGGTCATGCTCTCCCTGAGCCCTTGTGCAACTTGTGAAGTATATTTAAAAGAGTAAAGTGATTCATTCATCTTATAAGAACAGAAAAAAGTATGAGGAATTTTTTACGTAGTACATCATGCTCAATCAAATAATATTGCATAGATATGAAGATTGAATGTTAATTTGATTGATGCTAATGGTTTGCTATAATTTAATTTGAATCTATGTAGAATGGAATTATAACTGTTCCTTGTTATTTTTGTGCACCATAACCATTGCGTCTGTACTTAAATGAACATTTTACCAAGATTGGTTGCTTTGTATGTGATTCAAATGTTGTGTGTGCTTGTATGTGATGTAGTTGTTTTTTTAGTTTCTTTTCTTATATAAGAAGATTTTGATTGACTTGTGTATGTCTAGGTTCTTCTGTTTTCTGCTACATTGAATGACATTGTCCAGAATTTTGTTTCGAGGACAGTTAAGCAGGATTATAATACACTTTTTGTGAAGGAACTATCTTTAGATGCCGTAAAGCAATATAAAGTTCATTGTCCTGATGAACTCTCTAAGATTGAAGTGAAAAAAGAATACATACTCGAAATAGAAGAGAATCTGGGGCAAACTATAATATTTGTGCGCACAAGAAATAGTGCAAAAATGTTACATAAATCACTTGTTGTCGCTCCTGTTGTCGCTCCCGTCACCCCAAGTAAGGGAGTCGACAAGGGAAAAAGGAAAGTGGTGAACATTGTTAAAAGGAAGGTCCGGTCTGCAGCGGACATTCCTGCCGAGGAGCTTGCTAGGAGGACTGGCGGCCCGGTTATTAAGGATGTGCAGGAGAATGCCCAGAGTTTGGCGGTCAACCCTTCTGCACCTGAAGTTATTCCTCCTAAACCAACGGCTTCTGGAAGGAAGAGGGTTGCTAGCGAGGATTTAAGCTCGCCTAAAGGAGCTAAAAGGGTTAGGGTGGAGCCGACTGAGTCTGGTCAATCAGGTGGTGGTAGTCTCTCATTTTCCATGGAGAGTTTCTCGGACGCCCCTGGCGGTGATGACATGGTGGTGGTCGATACTCCGGACAGGGCGGGGGTACCTGTCATGGCGACTGTCGAAGGAACTTCAACGCCTGCGGCTGTTTCGTTAGTGCAGATCCTGAAGCTATCCGAGAGGGATCTGAACTCTAGTTTCCCTAATCCTGATTTAAACGTGTTGGTACCACAGCAAATTAATCGCCAAGACATCATTGACTGCGCACAGGTAATGATCGGTCAGATTGTGGGAACCCGGGAGGCTACTCTTGCTGTTGACAGCCGTTGTTCTACCCAGCATGATGACTTGGTATAGAAAGGGCGCAAGATTGAGTCCTTAACGGCCGAGATCGGGCGGTTGGGTAAGGAAATTAGTGACCTGAAGGCAACCAATAAAACTTTATCTGACAGCAACCAAGAACTGAAGGGGGCTAGTGACGTAGTGCAACGCCTGTCGCAGGAGAAGGATGACTTATCAAAGTTATTGCATGAGTCTTCAACCGAGAAAAAGGGGCTCCAGGCGGCGAATAGCCAGTTGACTGCCGAGAAAGCTGCCCTTCAGTCGGAGAAGGATGCGTTATCTGTTGAGTTGACTGGCGTATCTGGTAACTTGCATGCCGCCCAAGAGGATTTTAAAAAAGCTTCTGGGCGAGTACAGGAGCTGGAGCTTGCCTTGCCTTTAGTTTTTTATGATTCTTTTAACAACGCTCTGAATCAGGTTCAATTTCGATATCCTAAGATAGATGCTTCGGGCTTGAGTGCCGATTATGTGGTGGAAGGGAAACGCCTGCTTCATAAACTCTATAATTTTTTTAAGGAATGCTACTTTGGTTTGAAAGATACCAATGAAGATGGAAAACTTAGTGACAGTAACCACCAAAAGAGAGGGGAGCCCTCTGAGGTGGAAATTGAAGGTGAATACTGGCGAATAATTGAGCAACCAACTGATGAGGTTGAGGTATTAATCATCTCTTTTTGACAACTATGTTGGTCTTTACTGTCACATAATTTTGCAATAGTATACATATGATTCTGTTATATTGTAGGTGTATTATGGAGCTGACTTGGAAACTGGAGCACTAGGAAGTGGTTTTCCAAAGACATCATCCTTAACTAAGAGTGATTCAGATCAGTATGCCCTGTCTGGATGGAATCTAAATAACTTCCCGCGACTGCCAGGTTCTGTACTTAGTTTTGAAGGAAGCGACATCTCAGGAGTTCTAGTGCCATGGCTGTATGTTGGCATGTGCTTTTCATCATTTTGCTGGGTAAGTGGTTAGAATTACTTTTTCTCCATGGCAAAGGAAAAGTTTAAGTGTATCTCTTTGTAGAGTGTTATATGAGTTTAAGTTAAGTTTCATGAAAGTTGGGTTGAAACTTTTAACATTCGTTGTTTAAAAAAAAAAACCATTCCCCGTTAAACCCGACTAGCGAGTGCGGGGTGGAGGAAATTCTTGTACGCAGCCTTACCCTTGCATAATTGTATAGAGGCTGTTTCCTGGATTCGAACCCATGACCTTTCAGTCACGAAAGAACATGACACAATAAATATCTAGAAGTAACCGAGATTATAGAGGGGATGATTGGTTCATGATATAGTATTAGATCCTTTAAAACCAAGTGGTCTTGAATTCAATCCTTATTGCGTCCATTCTTCTATTAAAAAAGGAAATTTAGTACAAGGTAGGTGGGCCGGTCAATTATCCATGCTTCAACCCGAAATGGTTTTTGTGTGAGGAGACATGTTAGAAATGTAATATAAAACCATTCATGTGTCTTCGCAACTTAAGTTTTTGGGATAGTTGATTCATGACAATATGTCGTGGTCTTGAATTTTGCATTTCTTTCATTTCAAATCCTAACATTTTCTCGAAAGATAACACACTGTCATTGGAACAGCATGTTGAGGATCATCACCTTTATTCGCTTAATTATCTGCACTGGGGTGACCCAAAAGTATGGTATGGAGTACCTGGATGCCATGCTTCGGTTTTTGAAGATTCAATGAGGAAGAACTTGCCTGATTTATTTGAGGAACAACCAAATCTACTCAATGAACTGGTAGAATGCTACAACTTGTACTTTCCTTATTGCTTTCAATTTTTGACTAGTATTTTGAGTTATTGGTTGCTTTAGTGATACTTTGTTGTTTCCACATAGAGAATTCATGAATGCAATGAGATTTTTGTTGATGCAAAACATATATTCTATGGGTGCAGAGTGCTACGAATGCTCAACGCACTTATGGAAGTTAAGAAAACTATAATCATGATAACTTTTTGATCGGTTGAAGGTGTAATCAGTCTGGTGTAAGATCCCTTTATATGTATGAATGTAAAGTGGAAGCTATAGTAATTAGGTATTAAATTATGAGTAAGAGAGAGAAATTATCAGTTATTATCCCTAAGAACTGAAGCTCACTTTAGATTCTGACCAACTATGCTGCTAGTGTGTTTGGGAAAAAGTGGTGACTGAGAGTTGGCATCATCTTAACGACTTGATGGTTCCTCATGACAAATATCCCTTATGATGCATGCTGTATGAACATAAACTTTCAGCTCTGTTATTGCTGCAGTGATGTTCACTCATATCAATGTGTCTATAACCTTTCCCTCCTTTGGCTGAATTTTGATATTTGTATTTCTACTAATAATGATAACCCTAGTTTATATCCAGAAGTCCCCAGTGCATGTGTTCAGTTCTTATAGAAGTGTTAGATATTTTAGCATTCTATGTACAGTACATAGCTTCTAAGTTTGCGAATTTTATTCTGATTTTAATGGTTATGATTTTCTTCTTTGAGCAGGTTACTCAGTTATCTCCTTCAATTCATAAATCTGAGGGAGTTCCTGTGTATCGTACTGTTCAGCATTCTGGGGAATTTGTTATTACCTTTCCAAGGGCATACCACTCTGGCTTCAATTGTGGCTTTCAATTGTGCAGAGGCAGTGAATGTGGCTCCTGTTGATTGGTTAATGCATGGCCAGAATGCTGTTGAGCTTTACAGTTTGCAATGCCGTAAGACATCATTGTCACACGACAAGCTGTTATTTGGATCAGCAAAGGAAGCTGTACGAGCCCTTGCACAGCTAGCTCTTTTTGGAAAGGAAACTCCAAAAAATTTGAATTGGAGAAGTGTGTGTGGGAAAGATGGAGTTCTTACCAAGGCAGTTAAGGTAATGATTCTCTCATTCTCTCCTCTTTGATCATATTATACCCACATCTGCAAATTTTGAAAGCTCCATAAAGTTTTGGAACTAATTTGTTTGTTAATTAGTTTTAGTCACCGTGCAGATATCTAATTCTTGTTACCCTTATTTTTTACAGACAAGAGTAAAGATGGAAGAAGAGAGGCTAAACTGTCTTCCAACTCATTTTAAGTTGCTGAATATGGACAGTGGGTTTGATTTGGACAAGGAGAGAGAATGCTTCTTTTGTTTCTATGACTTGCACCTATCTGCTGTAGGTTGTGATTGCTCTCCTGACAGATATTCTTGTCTTAAGCACACAAATTTGTTCTGCTCATGCGGAACGGACAAAAGATTTGTTCTGCTTCGA